>NC_045753.1:12146100-12163721 GCF_008692095.1 Etheostoma spectabile
ACAGAACATACAGACACTCAAGGTAAACACAAGACAGAAAATACAAGACCGGAGAGGAAACTAGGACACAAGCACAAGGAGACAAGACAGAACCAAAAATACCAAATAAGGAGGAACAAAAACAAAGCAAAATACCTAAACTGTAACAAAAATACTACAACACAAGTAAAAATACCTGCAAGTACTAAAAGTAAACAAACTCACTTTGCAGAATGGCTTAAGAATTCACAGCTATTCATTCTAGCATCTTTTTGGGCCCCCCTCACATGAGGGCCCTGGGTACTCAGTCCCCTTTAAATTACTGGTTATCATTGCAGGTGCCTCTGGACTAGTCCACTTTGACAACGAGGGGGAGAGAAATGTGGACTATTCCGTTTATGACCTGCAGAATGTGGGAGGCATCAATAAGTTTGTACCCATCCTCCATTTTGACAGTCAGACCAAAGCTGTGCGGTAAACTATGCATATAAATAAATATACCATCAAACAATCTAGCAGTTTTTGTTTATGAAAACATTTTGGGGAAATCACATCTAAAACTTTCCTTTCAGGCCAACGTCTTTGTTTGCTTCTTTGGTCTGGCCGAGAGGAAGACCCCCCTCTGACCAACCAGAATGTGGTTTCAACAATGAACTCTGTGAATGGCTCAGTAATGGTAAAAGTGACACTTGCAAAATGGCCCTCATGCAAACCAGAAATACACCAATTATTTCAGTTTTAATTGTACTTTTAGACCACTCATGACCCTCTAATGCATGAATTATGTTGTTGCACTTCAAAAGAATTCTGGCACAAATAAAGCAAACACTCAGGCCAAGTTAACCACCGTCATAACTTACTGTCTTGGTGGGACGCAGACATCACCCTGCTGGCTCTGCTCGTGACCTTCCCCATCATCGGTCTGCTGGCAGTTATGTGCATCGGAGTCCTCACTCTGCAGAAGTTACGTCTCAAGCTGAGGCTCGGTGACTCCTACTGGTGGCTGATCGACTACAGCAACATCACCGTCATCAGGAATAAATCAGTAAAACGCAGTAAAACAGATCAAGATTAAAAAGTGCATGAGCATGCATTTGTAGATGTACAAAGAGAGTGTATTTGCATGCCTGGCTTTGTTCTCACAACTTGTTTTGTGTGTTTTTGTGTCCTCCAGGGATCCCAGGGTTTATCTCTGAGCACCGCCAGACACAGTGGGAGCGGCGGCTCTCAGTCTAATTTCTCCAACAACAGCTATGGCCTCAGGGACAAGACAGGGAGAGAACATGTCTACACCACCATAGGTCTCTACCAGGTACCTGAGTTTAAAGTGGCACAGTTTCCATAAGTGGCAATTACAGATTCATGTTGAGAGTTACAGTGTGTTTAGATATGTCAAGATACGTCAGTGTTAACCCTTATTGGATGTAATGTGTTTCAATATAGGGAAATCAAGTGGCCATCAAGTACATCAAGAACCATGCTCACTGTATTGTCCAGAAACCTTCCATTATTGCAGAGTTCAATTTGGTAAAGTCCCTCTACTGATCAACCATTTTCTGGTTTGTCTACTGTCGTTTTTTTGTTTTCATTCTGATAAACTAAAAAGAATCTTATCACAGTGTTCACATGAAGAAAAAACATCATTAATTTAAAGATCCCATGTTGTAAAAAGTGAAATTTCTATGTCTAGGTGCTATATAAATACTGTTAAAGTAGTGCCCATATTATAGAAAAGAAAAATCACTTTTTGGGGGATTGGGTGTTATTTTGTGTCTCTGGTGCTATGAACCGGAATATGGGCAAAATATGGGACCTTTGAACGCTGAAGAGGTTATTCTTTGAGACGCATTTGAAGTAGTGTTTTCCTTATTTATGAAATTACATATTCTGCGCCTCACCATCTTGAACTCTTTAAGACAGATAAAAGAAATGAAACATGAGAACTTGGTTCAGTTCTTCGGTGTTTGCATCGAGCAACCAAATGTCTGTTTGGTCACCCAGTACTGCAGGAAAGGCAGCCTGAAGGTCAGCGTCTCCGCCTGTACTGCATGCACACACACTTCTACTTAATTTCATATAATGGTTTTAAACTGTTATCATTTACCCCGGCCCTTGTTAAACTCCCATGCATTGTGTTATGTGTATCCTTTGCCATTTCTAATTTTATATACACAATATTTTGTACAATTAACAACGCTTGATTACTCAATAAACGCTGTTATTTGTTTCTGCAGGATGTTCTGAGGTCGACAGATGTTGAGCTGGAGGGGATGTTTAAGCTTTCGTTTGCTTACGACATTGTTAATGTGAGTCAATTCATTTAAGACACTCAAATCATTGATAAAGCCTACAACGTTTAATAATGGTATTTTATAAATAATAAGGGAATAAAGAAATAGTAGGAAATAAATAAAAACATACAAGTCGTGTATGTTTATGTGTGGCAAAGCCTTCTTCACACTGCCAGAGAAACCCAATCGCCCTTCTGGGACGGCTGAAGAGATAAAAGTCATATTTTATATTGAGCTTTTCGCTATGAGGAAAATATGTGACATGCAATAACGTTGTCTGTAATGTATGTAATATCATAATAGTAATATTACATGATCAAATTAAAAGGTTCTCAGTTTTGCATTTCTGCTACTTTCAGAAGACGGAAACTATTTCTAAAATTCTTTTACTGAACAAAATGAACATTGAACTAAATATAAAAGGCACCACTAAAAAAGAATGACAGTTATATTTTAAGTTTTTTACTCATTTATTTTAATTCAACTTGTCCAAAAATATCTAATGGTCTATATGTATATTGGGCCAGTTGATATTGCGATGATGAAAATAAAAATTAAAAATGATATATTGTGCAGCCTAAATATTTTCTTATCTTAAAATTGCTGGAATCAACCAATGAAATTCCCAATGTTTATTTATGTTTTAGGGAATGGAGTTCATTCACAAAAGTAACCTGAGATTTCACGGGAACCTGAAGCCCAGCACCTGTCTGGTGGACAGTCGGCTCCAGATAAAACTCTCTGGCTTCGGCCTGTGGGAGTTTAAATATGGGGAAAAAAACAAGATCATCCCACTGGAAAACCCAGAAGGTTAATAAAACTCTCATCCAAAATATATTTGCATTGATGTTGGAATTGAATTTTAAGGAGAAATGTACCATAATGTGTGTGAGGTGATTTGATTTGTTGTAGCACTGTTCTGGACAGCCCCCGAGCTTCTGAGACGAGTCAGTCTCCAGGTCAACGGGATGCCCAAAGCTGACATCTTCAGCTTTGCCATCATCATGTGGGAACTCATGTACAATGCTAAGTATGGCCCGTATCATGAAGTCAACCTAGAGCCCAAAGGTCAGCATGATTCAAAGCATATTCATTCATTTTCTTTAGCCACTTATTCATTTACATAGTGGTAAATGATGTACAGCCATGCTAACAGCTCTGTGAGGCGCTTTGAGCTAAATGCTAACATCAACATTTAACATGCTCCTAATGATTAAAAGTTTCTGGGATTAATCCTTAGAAGGACATGGATGTGTTTTACCAAATTTCTTGGCAATCCATTAACTAGTTGTTGGCATTTTAGTTTGGACAAACATAGCATGATTTTAAGCATGGCTTAAAGGACCTCAAAGCAAACTCCCAACACTGTGATTCTTCCTCTTCTGCTGCATGTTTTCTATAGAGATTATCATGCAGTTGCAGAAGCCTTTCCAAGGTCAATATCTCCGACCAGCGCTGTCTGAGGAGCTGTGTGATGAGAACATTAATATACTGCTGAAGGCCTGCTGGAATGAAAACCCTGACCACCGACCGCCATTTGCGGCAATACGAAGACAGCTGAAGGACAACAGCCCAAATAGGTCAGGCCTCTGACATTTTATATTCCTTGGCCATAATATGCTCCGAAATGCTGTGAGAGAATAAATTGTTCTCCATGTCTCTACTTTGGGCCTGCAGGTGCAGTATGTAATCTGTTTATGCACCTTAATTTGACTTACTTTTTGCTTGTTGTCATGAATTTAAAAAGCCTTCAGAGAACGCATAACTTTGCCAGGGCTGTACAATTTTATAAATCTGTTTTCTCCTTTAAAATAAATGTAGTGACTAGATACATGTACCACATTTTCACTTAGGGACCAGTGTGTAGGATTTAAAGGGATCTATTGGCAGAAATGGAATATACAATATGTATGTTTTCATTTGTGTATAATAACCTGAAACTAGGAATCGTGTTTTCGCTTAGAATGACTCGTTCATATCTAAATAGGGTGCAGGCCTTGTCATTACCTGATCTATACTGGAAACCAAATTTGTTTAGGTCGTCTTCCCTGACCAATAAACTATTCTGACCCTATTCTAACCATCTCTGCACTGTTAGCCTGGACAGATTGGGCTGGGACAGGGTCCTCACGCACAGAGTCCGCCATGTTGCCCTGCCATGTTTCTACAGTTGCCTAGAAGGGGAGAAAATTACCCACTGGCTCTTCATATGGCCTTTTTACATGTTTTTCCATTACCTGCAGGCCCCCATAGGTTCTATTACAAGCTTGAAAAGGGAGGAGTGAGGGAAAGGTTATTCAGTTGGTTGCAACTCTCAACCTAACCACTAGACACAACTAAATCCTGTATACTGGTCCTTTAAGTTCGCGCAGTAGTTAAAGGGCAACTTCTGTATTTTAAAACCCTATTTTCCCATTTGTTTGTGTCGAAGTGACTGATGGGAACAACCATTTTTGAAATTGGTTCAGTATTATGGAAGACCACTGCAGTAGATGAGGAGAAACAAGCTGCAATGTAGCGTTAATGGGCCATTGCGCACCGGCAATTTATGTCCACTAAAAGTGCTAAACTAAAAGCAAAAAACTAAAAGTTTTGCCACTGACATGCTGAGATTATTGTTCTAATTTCTTAAGGATCCTTAAAGAGGTCGACCTTTTTGTTAAAGAGACCTTGTTGTTTAACATGAAACACCCCTGAAACAGCCAAACCACCCCAGACTTCATTTAAATCCACAATTTTTTATCATCGTAAAACACAAAAATCATTCAAAGTCAGAAACAGAACAAAACTATCAAAAGCAGTCTCGGTTTGTCTTTCCACTATTCTAACAATCACCACTCTGATTTGGCGGAAATAAACCCTTAACTTATGAATTTACATGTGAAAATTTGTTGGCTCTATACACTAAAAGTATTGTTTATTTACATGAAATTGGAGCCTGTCAGTAGTCGACAGAAACATTTGCCCTTTAGGATCACATGAGTGGTTACAGCGTTCTCGCCCAATACTGGACCATTTCCAAAGATTTTTGTACACTCACTCCCTTACTTAGACACCAATGGATGGAAAAATCGGGTCCAGGTGGAAAAATACCGGAATTACCCTTCAAGGAGTCAAAAGCAAACATGTTCATAAATGCCCATGTGTTAGTGTTAAGATTATCAAAATGAAAATGAAAATCTGAGACATTCTGTTGACTAACAAACGAACAAACTCAAACCAAACACTCCTTAAAGGAGGTGATCCTGACTTTTTTGTACTATAGTCATGCAAATATCTTGGATAATATGGTGGATAAGTTGGAGAAATATGCAAATCACTTGGAGGAGGTGGTGGAGGAGAGGACCAATCAGCTCACAGTAGAGAAGACCCGTGCGGACATGCTTCTTTCCAGCATGTTACCAAGGTAACATATCTATGTGAATTGAAAGCCTGTGGCTTATTGACCTCTTCTGAGTCCTGACACATTTCTTATTCTTTTCATTATCTTCATTTTATGCATAAAATAAATAAAAAAATGTATCAATCCTTTAAAATCATATAAACATATGGCTGGAGGCACCGGTTGAACAGGTGTCCATGACTACATCCCTCACCTTGTCAGTGCTGGTGCTTCATTGGGCGTAGGTACATCGCTGAAAAGCTGATGGCGGGGAAGTCAGTGGAGCCTCAGAGCTACGACATGGTGACCATCTTCTTCTCCGACATAGTGGGCTTCACGTCCATGTGCTCCGTCAGCTCTGCGATGGAGGTGGTGACGTTCCTCAACGACCTCTACAGCCTCTTTGACGACATCATCAAGATATACGATGTCTATAAAGTAAGTCACACAACGATTTCATTCTCACATTCAACTTTATGCATTGAAGGGAGTGTACATTTTCAAAACATGTAGGCTAGATGAGTTTGTGTACTGTTTCTACATGTTATATGCTTCAGTGAAACTGCATGTGTGGGGATTTGATTGCAGATAATCAGTGACGATCATAATTGTTTTTTAAAGATTATTTTTTGGGGTATTTCGGCCTTTAATCATCAGGACAGCATTAAAGGGAAAGAAAGGGGGAAGACATGCAGGAAACCTCTGTGTTGATTAATGAACCTCTTCAGTTTATGGCCGCATGCTCTGCCAACTGAGCTACTGGGGTGCCCTGTACGTTGTTTTTTTAAAAGACTGTTTGTATTTTTCACTCTTGTGTGTGTATTAGATATGAAGGTATAGCCAGCAGCTGGTTAGCTTAGCTTAGCATTAAGACTAGAAAACAGCTAGCCTGGCTGGCTAGGACACAAATGTAACACAATCATAAAGAAAGACAACTAAAGCTTCTCTAAAGTCCACTTAAAGACACATGCAATCTTGTTTTTTGTGTACACATGAAACAAATGACATTTAACATAAATTGTGTTACCGTTGCACAGAGCCAGCCTAGCTGTCTCCAGTCTTTATGCTAAGCTAAGCCAACTGGCTATAGCTTCCTTTTTATTGCACAGACATGAGAGTAGTATTGATGGTTTCATCTAACTCTTGGCAAGAAAGCCATTAAGCTAATCTGAACCTTTCCTTTAAAATGTCAAGATTTTTAATTTATTGCACAATGCTTTTGGCAGAAAAAAAACTACTTACTTTAAATCCCCCCCAAAAGAATTGTCAGTAAAACTAAAACTGTCTTCTTTGGAAGGTGGAAACAATTGGTGATGCATATATGGTAGCAAGTGGTCTACCCATCAGCAATGGCTACCAGCACGCTTTGGAGATCTGTACAATGGCGCTTCATTTCCTGAGTGCCATCAAGGTCTTCAAAATCCACCACATGCCAACAGAGAGTCTTGCAATCCGCATTGGGATACATTCTGGTAGGACATTTTTATTTGACTTTTTATTAAGTGCAAAGTATTTTGTTTTGTTTTGCCTGTTTCCCTTTATAATGTACTTGGATTAATTAAAGATGGCAACCAATATGGTATTCTTTGTATAGTTTCCATGCACTATTTGTTATTTCTTCATATCCTTGTACACTTAATATTTTCAAGGAACCAGAAATGTTGTAATTAAATAAAAAGTGAGTAAAAGTGACTGGCATTGTACAGGATAACTGGTTCCATCTAAGTTCGCAGAGTTTCTGTACAGTCCAATGCTGAAGTTGGTGCATGAAATATTTGAGATTTGAGAAGTTTGAATGCACAAACAGAACCAGTTTGTTGTGGGTTTTGTAGGTCCAGTGGTTGCAGGAGTGGTAGGCACCACTATGCCTCGCTACTGTCTCTTTGGTGACACGGTGAACATGGCCTCTCGCATGGAAAGTAACAGCTTACGTAAGTGCAGTGAAGTCACACCGTTGCAGAGGCTATTCACAACAGCCAAGGCAGGTTTATTTCAGCAACAGTGCTTAATTAAAAAAACAGATAAAACACAGGAATAAAAGTTACAGTGCCGTATAACAAATTAAACATTAAAAAAATGAACAACCATTTAAAGAAAGGCAACATAAAAAAAAGGTATTCAGCCTTGATTTAAAAGAGCTGAGAGTTGCAGCGTACCTGCAGTTTTCAGGGAGTTTGTTCCAGATATGTACATATGTACAGTGTGTATAAGTACGTATGTGGAGCATAAAAACTGAACTCTGCTTTCCTCTGTTTAGTTCTGACTCTGGGGACAGAAAGCAGACCTGTCCCAGATGACCTGAGAGGTCTGGGGGGGTCATAGTGTAGTAGCAGATCCGAAATGTATTTTGGCCCTAAACTGTTTAGTGATTTATAAACTAGCAAACATCTTTTAAAATCAATCCTTTGAGGCACAGGAAGCCAGTGTATAGATTTCAGAACTGGAGTGATGTGATCCAGTCTCTTGGTCTTAGTGAGGACCCAAACAGCAGCGTTCTGGATTGATTTTATAGGGAGACCTGTAAAGACACCAGTACAGTAGTCAAGTCTACTGAAGATAAAAGCGTGGACTAGTTTTTCCAAATCCTGTCCTGTTGACACATATTAAGTCATTTAACCCTTGATATATTCTTAAGGTGATAGTAGGCTGACTTTGTAATTGTCTTAATGTGGCTGCTGAAATTCAAGTCTGAGTCCATGACTACACCAAGATTTCTGTCTTTGTCTGTTGCTTTTAACAAAGGGGATCGTTGTCAATGTAGGGAACCCCAGTATAGGTCTGAGTGAAATATCATGAAACCAATTCATGATGGGTTGCCTTTTAAAATCCAAATCAAAAATAAATAATTGAATTTATAAATATATGAATATGCCCTTAAATGTTCCAAACATAATATTAAAATAAATGTAGGCATTAATAACTGAAAACATGATAGTGATCATGACAAATTGATATTTCTGTGTTAATTTGCTTCTTCTTCTAGTAATCCTAATTATTGATTTAATTATATATTTTAAATTATTCCTGTCATTTATTTAGTTGGGATTATTTTAGCATTTATTATTTATATATGCATTTTTTATTTTATTTGCTTAAAATCTATTTACTTATGTATTTATTATTCATGTTTGACACTCTCTTCTGTATATTTACAGCCTTGAGGATTCATATATCTCAGTGCACTGCGGACATTTTGGTCCAGGCTGGATCGTTTGTACTGGAGGAAAGAGGGGAAGTTGAAATGAAGGTGACTTAAGAATCTGCATGTTTTAGTTTTCTTTTTTAACCAATGAGATATGCAAACTATGGTTTTGACCCGTGTGTTTGTGTCAATGACAGGGTAAAGGATCTCATAAGACCTACTGGCTGCTGAGCAAGGAGGGATTTAATCCTCCTGTGATTGCACATAGCCCTCCACCAGCTGACAGTCTCAAACTACAGACAGAGGTACAGTGAACTTTTTCTTTAAAGACAGCCATCAGAGACAAGTCTATTTTCAAGCACAGTTGGCATGTAGTATGTACAGTTAGCATGTCTTATATCATGTTGGTGTATTTTCACCTGTATTTGTGATATCGCTGCTCTAGAAACTGGGAATGGTCAGAGCTGCTGAGAAAAAGACGCAGAAAACCATGGCCAAGACTATGACGACTACAGTGCAGATTTAAAGAACAAGGGGACATTCTGATCAGATTTTGGACAAATATCTGAAAAGAATAATTCAGTAGGTCTCACAGAATTCAAAACGACTTGTAAAGAGGAGACAAAATGTGAACAAAGACTGGAGGGATAACACATATTGTAGAGCTGGAAACCTGGATTACAACACTTGTGTTTTCAGACTCTTGCAAAAAGCCACTACAAGACTTTTAAAGTGGCCAGTTTTCTGTACTTTTCACACTACTCCACTTTCTCTCTTGTTGTTTTGTTTTCACACCGCCTGACTGACCGGCGACAGGGGCTCAAAAATTACAAGATCTTTCACCAGGAGGCAGTGTTGCCAACACTTTTCCAATTAAAAGTAGCTAGCACTAGCCCCAAAAGTCGCTAGATGACAGCATACTTTCATTTGTATATTGGTGACGTCATCACGTATCGTTTGCATCAAGCTTAACGGTTGTGTCAGCCTTCAGAGTCATGATGGTCCAAAGTCACTAAATGCGTTGCTAGTCGCTTTTTGGAAATTAAGTCGTTAAGAGGGTCACTAAATTAACATCAATGCCCGGGGGAATCCTCCAGTCTAGTCTCTACACTACATTTTGACACAGAAACACACATGAGAAGTGACAAGGGACATAACGTCATAACATACACAAGACAGGGTTCTTGGATGTCCGCTAGAAACAAGCGCTGCATGTTGTAGAAGAAAATTAAGACAGGAGCTTTTAGGAGAAGTTGTTGTTGACACACGTGTTCACCAATCAGCCTGTTTCCCGACGTCTCTTTACTATTTACAGCCTGCTTTCTCAACGTGCAACAACAACATTGGTCAATGTTGCACTTGCAACACATACAGTAAATTACAGACGACCCATCCCTCTGGTTTCCCTTCAGCCCGTATCTTGTGCTCTCATTGGCTGTGGCTCCCTGACCGAGTCCCCGACAGCTCCAGATATTTAGCCTGCTAGATATCTGGAATGTGAGGCGCCAGCGAGCCTCTCGTCTCGTGTTTTTCAACAGTTCACACATCACGCTCGAGCATCGTGTCCTTGCACGCAGTCAAATTGGTTTTGAAATATATGTTCTAGAATCTGTATATATATCAAAGTATGCTTAGACATCTGAAGTATTTTTATTATGTTGCTGCCATGTTCAGAGAGATTTTAAAATAGTTTATTTATTTACCAACATTGCAAGGATTCCTGGAAGAGGTTTTAGAGATTTGTAGATAATTAAATACAAAAGGGACAAGGATCTTTCTTTTTTAAATAGTCAATTAATCTTTATTGGAGTAAGCAGTGAAGCAATGTATGTGACATTTTAAAAGATTATCCAATAAATGTGCTACTTACATGTAATATCTGTATGTGATAATGATTTGAATGTGGGTTGGCATGAAGATAGGTTTTTACTACATTCTTGATCCATTCACTAAATCACAACATGTGTTTATGAGGACCGCCAGCAGGATGAATAGTGAAGTGCCTGTGGTGGAAAAAGGCAAAGAAAATACAGATCGGATCAAATGCCGATGAAAAACCAACCTTCAACAGGAATAGCCAAGCAGTAGTTAGCACTGACTTCATGTTCTCTCAATTTTATAATGACTTGTAGGTCAACAAATAATTTAATAAAGTATTTTCCCATCGGAATTTGATTTCTGGTAGGGCAGAGAAAGCTTTGAAACCGCATTCAAATCACCATCTTAGGAAAGAAAATATACTGTGGTTTTTATGCTCACAGGCGCTAGGGGAGAGCGAGACAAAACCTATTAAACTAAAAAAAAAAGTCATATAACCATTCCAATGACTCCAAAGCTGTTCAGTTAAGGTAAATAAGGCTAGAAAAAAAGCTACATTGTTCCCCTTTAACTGAATGAACTAAACATCAGTAGTTTTAAAATCCTAAATATTAGACTTCAAATACAATTTCAATCACATTTATCATTGCATCACATTTGTTTACCTTTTATGTGTCCATTATTGGAGGAATCAATTCCTGTCAAGAGATATAGACATCATAATACAAAATAAAAGCGTATACAGTAAAGACAAAAAAAACAAACATTAAGTACCTTGAATTGAATAGTCAGCTGTTGGAGTCTTCATTTGAAAGAGGGGGACATAGCAATGCTACAGTTGCCATTTATTATTTATTTAATGTCACCTCAACTGTTTTTTTTTAATAATTGTAACTTCACCTGGATGTTTGACTCTTACTGAGCAGATTGATGTTAAGGGCAGTGTTTTGAAATGTCTCGAAACTTTGGAAGGGATGTTTGATATTGTGAGAAGCTGAAACCCCCCCAGGATGTAACTGTACTGTACCTTTGATGTGAAACTCGGCAGTAAGGATCCCTCCACTTGGCTCTGCCTGCAATGACAGACTTCTGACAGAGCAGGGGGCCTTTAGGAAAGAGACAAGGAGGAAACAAGAGTTTCATTTTTGTCACATTAAACTAAGAATAACCATAACATCCCAAACAGATTGGGAGGACAAACTTCTGTTAAACTCCTATTAAAAGGTGAGGTTGTTCACTGTACGCTACTTCATATTATTTCCTCCCTCCCACTCTTTATCAGCAACCGACCAAATAAGTAGAAGTCCGGCATAAAAGATTTTACAAGTAAAAGTACAGACGTGTTATTACCTAGACGTGCTTTAAGTATCAAAAGTAAACATACTCATTCTGCATTAAAATATCCTCTATGGCTGATAAATGACATAAGACATTATTAGATTTTTGATAGTCTTGCATCAGTGCTTCGGCAGGGTTTTAGTTGATTGAGGTGGAGCTAGCTTTAACTATACACAGTTAGTTCAGTGGTTCCCAACCTTGGGGCACGAGTCCCTCCAAAGGGTCACAAGTTAAATCTACAGGGGTTGTGAGATGATGACTGGGAGAGAAAAGAATACAAAACAACTCAATCTATATTCATTCTTTGGAGTTTTCTCTAGTGGAATAACTGGGTAAGTAGATCTCTTCTGAAGTTAAACAACTTGAGTTAGCTTAAAACTCACAAGCCAAACGAGGTTGGGAACCCCTGGTTGAACCTTTAACAATTACCGGTAACTCAATTTTAAAAGCTTTTCACATGTTTAAAAAAAATGGAAAACATGAATATAATAAATAAAATAATGCTGTCATGAATTGGAATTCTGCCTCATTTGTACATTGCTTTGGACAAAAGTGTCTGCAATACAATTACATTTTAATGTAAAAGGAGTAAAAAGAACAACATTTACCTATGAAATGTAGTTGCGTAGAAGTATTAAGTAGCAAAAAATGGAAACACTCAAGTTAGGTACCTCAAAATTGTACTTAAGGACAGTACTTGAATAATGGACCTACTTACTCTCCACCACAGGAAACACATACTGTACTGTATGGCATATTTCTAAAGGGCATTAGATGGATTATAATTGGAGAGAAAGAAATAAGATAATCATGTTTTGCAGTGGTTTGATGTTGGATATGATATCAAAGTGTACTCACTGGCTGACAGACAAGCCTCTCTCCGTCACAAACCTGGACCTCACAGTGAAGCCAGACGGTGGAAACCTTCTCCAGCCTTTGGAAGCGAAAAGAATTGAACTTGAACATGGAGCGGCTGTCTTTGGCGTTCTCAAAAATAGTCACAGTGTGGTCGGAGGGGCAGCTGTTGGAAGACAAAAAAACTGTTCAACCTAGATTTCTGTTGAACCTGCTGGAGAAGTATTCGTTCACATTCAACTACATTGTAGTCTATAGCCATGACGTTCCACTTCCGGGATTGTTCAGGTGCAGCTGGAAATTCTGCTGGATGTCCGGTACCTTCGCCTTTCTTTGTGTTGGCATTTCAAACACCAGTGGATTTATGAGGACTATGGTTAACTGCCCCTCAGATCCCTGCAGGGTAAATCTAGACAGCTAGCTAGACTATCTGTCCAATCTGAGTTTTCTGTTGCACAATTAAAACAACTTTGAATCGTACACAGGTTCCACCAAAACAAGTTCCGCCCCGAGGTTATTTTGCAGAGGCGCTGTTGCTCGGTGTGGCATTTAGCGCCGCCCGAGACGATTGTGATTGGATTGAAGAAATGCCAAAAAGTCAAGGCACGTTTTTCTTCCATCCCGAAATGCTGTGTGGACTAACCAGAACCTCCTCCGCAGCACTGTGGAAGAAGGTCTGGCAACGTGAGACTAACTACACAGTAAAACATCATACAGGATTTTTTATTACAACTCAGAGGAATTAATTACATTAAAACACATAGGCAGACTGAACAAATGATTCAAGTTGATATACAACTCAATTTTGAGGAAGAAAGGGACTTTATATTTTACTTTGTACCTGTTAATGATGAGACTCCACCTTTTCTTGTCTGTTGAGTAAGGAGTGGGAGTGGACCAGCAGTTGTTTATAACAACTTTGAATCTGAGAGGTACCGCAAAAAAACATGGGTTAGAAATTGAGCGGTATCCTCCTGCACAGGAATATACCAGGTAAACCTCCTTTATGTTTCCGGCTTGTTTTCTCAGCTCGTTGGTTTGACTGTCAGCAACATAACGGAAAACTCACTGACCAGATAAGTATGTGACCCATGACATTTTTAAGCAGAACCAAACCATTGGGTAGATACACAAAATATTTATCACTTTTGTTAACATTGCAAGATGGGGCATTTGTGTCCCGACTGGGAAAATTCACACTGCATTAAAATTGTGGGATAGAGCAGTGGTTCTCATAATAATAATGTACCCTTTTCGACCTGTTTCTTTAAGCCAACTACCCCTGACCAGTGCTAATCGTTTTTGGTAAGAAAAAAAGTCTATATAAAGAGGAACAGTACAGCGCTGTCAGCCACAGATTTACTTTACAACAGCCTTGTAATCGAAAAAAACAAACTCATGCTAATGAGAAAAAGGAGACGAAAAAAATGTAAAAAAAATACAAAATCTTGGAAAATGATGGTAGAAAGAAGGAAGGAAGTAAGGCAAGAAGAGGTCGAAAATAGTATCAAAAACTTCAAAAACAGTGACATAACGTCAAAAAAAGTGAGAAAAAGTAAAAAGTAAAAGGACAGCAGAAGGAAGGATGGCAAGAGTCGGTCCGAAGCAGGCGGCACAAAAGTCAAATTTTTGGTAGGAAAACAAGTCTACATAAAGAGAAACGATGTTCTGGACAGCCTTCTAACTATCAAACAGTTTGTTAAATATCTCACGTACCCCCTGAAGTCCTCCAAAGTACCCCTAGGGGGACACATACCCTCATTTGAGAAACACTGGGATAGAGCATGCCTCGGTGGAGATCTGCGCTCTCTGAGTGCCCTTGGAGTTAACATTTTCTGTTTTGTACTGATTGATTTGTACCTATTATTGTCATTATGTTTCTCCATATTGTAATCGTCCTAATTATTTCCTCTCTCTACAGACAGTTACTGCATGTCATTCCATTTGCACGTGAATATACTTCACTGAACGTAAACAATCTTTAAATATCTTTAGGGACAAATGTGTTGATATACCTGTTACTTAGTCCTTTTGCCTCGATGCCAATAAAAACTTCAGTGCCGATCTCAGAGGCGTCGATCACATAAGGAGCGTCCTTGGCATTCAGGAACTTTGAATTCTACAAATTATATATATGGCCGTAAAATGGTAATCGTACACCAAATAGCTTGTAATTATAAGGTTATTATACCTGAGAGCCATTTTGCACATGATTTATTAAACAACATGTCTAGAGAAATTGCATGATTGCATTGGACATGTTACTTCCACAGGAGAATCTGTGGGCGGCTACTCACCGTGAACACATTCATAGACAACTGTGAGCTAAAAGTGCCTAAACTCCCGTTGTTGACATAAACTGTAGCCACTCTGGAAAAAGCAGAGGGTTTAGTAAAAACACTGCAAGTCATTGGGTTAGAATGCACTTCTTTTCTGCACGGTAACTGTGGTTGCCGCGTGTCTTGGATTGATGCTTACCTTTGACTGAACACTGCATTATTTACAAGGTAGGCTGCTCGGTACATGCAGCTGAAGGTGTAGTTGACCGGCTGGTTTCTGACTGTGAGCAACGTGTCGTTGGACACGATGGAGTTATGGAAGACGTACTTGGGGTCTTTGCCTGGCATGTACTGTGGAGAACAATCAACATCAGAGGAAATATGAATTATAGTAATAGTAATCAATACTCTTTTATGTTAAAAAAAAAAGTGAAGATGTGAGACAGAAACGTAAAGAGACAGATCTGATTTTTGGTTGAAGGTGCTGTTTTTTCCGTCTGTCTGTTTTTCCGTCTGTCATCAGGATTATTTAACATTTCCTTGCCCCATTTTCATGAAAGTTGGTGGAATGGTTTAGCATTGGCCCAGGAAGGACCCATTACACTTTGAAGCGGATTCAAATCATGTGCCGGATACAACCATTTTTTTCCCACTTTCAATAGAAGCCCACATTATCTATAAACACAGGTGTTTATAGTTAATGTGGCTGCTTGGACCTTTTCCAGGACTGTGTTATACTTAGTGATTGACATCTTCCTGAGTCCACTATTAGTGTTGTTGCACCTGTAATAGCGGGACAAAGGACACCTTTGTCCTCCTTATTGGTAGAAAGAATTTGTGACCTATCAAAGCTCCGGCCCACCTTCAATCTGTAAAGAGTCTAATCAGCCAGACTAACTGAAAACACCGGTGTGGGTGCGAGATAGGGCGTTTGTGCTGCATTCAAGTGGTGTCGAAATAATTGGAGACATGACTTCCTGACTGGGAATACACACTTTTGTTAACATTAGGTGACAGAGCATGCCTTGGCAGAGGTTTGCGCTCTTTGGGTGACTTTTCTGGTTTGTTGTTTGTTTTAATTTTCTCATATTTTTTCCTCCTCTCCTTTTTGTTGTTGTTACTGTCTTGTTTTTTTATATATAATTTCTTTAAATTGACTTGTTGCTGTTGTAGGCATTTCCATGTACATTAAGTTTATCTATAATTGCCATAACCTAATTTATGATTTCCATAAACAGGAATATTATCTCTGGTTTTCAAACGCCAATGTTGATTTGAAGCACCGCAAACTAATTCCAATCACCTTCCTTGAAATGGGGTAGTGGCAAAATCATCAGAGGAAGCTGTATGAAGCTGGGCCAATTAATAAAACAATTCCTCCTCTCCATGGCTAGGTACTACAGGTAATGTGACCCTCACCTCAGACTGTGTGCCGCAGTACGAGTGGTTTTTGGGTGTCAGGTCTGGGATGGTGAAGCGGTAGTACCCTGGGCTGTGTGTTCCAGAGTAGCAGACTCCACCCAGAGACAGCTGGTCAATCTCCCAGCCGTAAGGACACTCTGGGACGTTGGCAATGATGGCGTTGGGGAAACATGACACTATAACATAGTCTGAAATAAGACACAATCAGAGAGACATAGTTGTATCATTATTTAGCCTCTTCACTGTAAAAACTTTAACATTTTGCATATTACACTCAATATTATGTCATCTTGCATTAGTTAAACTCCCAATGAATCTGACAAAGGACAGCTTGAATAACACGGAATCTGCAGGATGTTCTGTGTAGGTAACATGACACAAGCACATAATTAGCTACTAATGTGTACAGTTGTGATGTTACCTGCTTTTTGGGGAGAGCATGTCCATGCAACAGGCAAAAGCATCAATAATGCACCGACAGAAGCCATACTGTGATGCTGCGAAGATTTAAGATGTTAGTAATGAGAAAATATTCAACATATAATGAATATGGTCATTAAAAAAAGACTCACCTGTGGAGGAAAAACACGTTTGAATAGTCAAATGTCAGAGGATTATCAGTCTTCAAAAAGCTACCAACACGAGTGACTCTAAACTAACATCTTGACAACTGGAGGAGGTATTTTATACCATCACAGGTGAGGGTAATCTACTTCTCCCCCATCTCCACTTCTCCCCACTGGCAGGTTTAAGAGCTCTTTTGTGAAGCTGTGCACAAAAGCTCTCTGTGCGGCTCGAATATTCACTTTGAAATGACCAGCGTCTCACAGGATTACCAATTTGGTGCTTAAAGTCACCTTCTCTAGGGACAGGCATACAGGGAAACGTGGCGATTTTATGCAGTAACTTTAACTTTTTATATTTAGGAGGATATGTATTTCATATATCATTTGCATGATTATTTTGACAGAGGAAGACGGCTCCACACCTTCAAGCTTACTATCGAGACCACAGACTCACATTGTGTAACCAGACAACTAAAGGCTGACTGTTTGAGGAGAGTTGTAGCTTTGTCTTTTGTTACCCTGGTACAGTTTACATAAAATTATAATTAC
>NC_045753.1:12163731-12165483 GCF_008692095.1 Etheostoma spectabile
TATTTGTTTCATTAATTTCACACATCATCATTGTATCATTAAACTCAATTTCAGAAGGTACAATGATCATATGTGGGCCGCGTGAAATGGGGAACCCCAAATAAGCTACTAAAAGCTTTCTGGAGGAGGCCAGATGTTTTAAAGCATCATTTATTATTTCTTTCCTGATCAAAATACTGTAGGAACTGGTATGAGCATAGATTGTATTAGTATTATTCAAAGCAGAAGTTTGACTATTTGGGAAATACCCTTATTTGGTTCCAGCTGGAGAGTTAAATGAAAAGATTGAAACTATTCTTGTACATTCGATATGAAGCTACAGCCGGTTAGCTTAGCTTAGCATAAAGACTGGAAACCGGAGGAAAAAGCTAGCCTGGCTCTGTGTAAAGGTAGGGATTACCGAAATAAGGTCATGAAAAACAAAAGATAAAGATTAAAATACTATGTCTTTGTCTAATCTGTACAAATACTGAAGTATAAAAATTTAAAAACAATATCACAGATTTACTCTGACTATTTCTTGGCTGAAACTAAAATTGTCTGACAAGTTGTCATTTTTACACTTTGTAACAACAAGACATAACTACGCCCCCCTGGGGTCAGCTGAGAAAGAAAAAAAAACTAAACTGTGAGCACAGAATACAAATCCATTCTCTTGGTTTTACAAACTGTGCGCATGGATTCATAAGCTGTGCCATTGGTTTTACAAACATGAGCAAAGTAAGAAAGATATTCACAGATTCAAACGTCCGGGATCAATTAATCTATAGCGAAATGATATTAAATCATAAAGGACGCATCTTAACTTTGGTCTCTAATAGCTGCCAGCGGTGCTTAGGGATATATAATACCAACACAAAAATATGTATTAATCTAATGATTAAATAAGGTAGTGTCTCCAAATGTATTTCTTTTAAAGTAAGTGCTGTAGTACAGCTAGCAGGAGTTATAATTGAGGTAAGTTTGGAGAGACTACCTTATTTAATCTTTAGATTAATAAATATGTTTGTGTCGGTGTTGCATTTCATTGTTAACCTTACTACATTAGGAAAATGCATAATTTGTGATTTAATATCATTTTGCTATAGTTCAAATCTGTGAATATCTTTCTAACTTTGCTCACGTTTATAAAACCGAGAGCACAGAGTATGAATCCGTGCGTACAGTTTATAAAACCGAGAGAATGGATTTGTATTCTTTGCTCACGGTTTCGCTTTTTTTCTCAGCTGACCCCAGGGGGGCTCCGCACATAACAGAACTTGAGGTAGAAAGAGAAACAGACGTCCCTGTTTGTTCAATTAGTCCTCTTGGTCAAGCAGGACACAATGTCCAGGAACAGAACACCATTTAAGAAGCTTAATAGTACAAACAGACATGTATGGATACCTTCAAAAAGTGATGGCAGCTCAGATTAGAGGACGCTTACACTAGTAACTAGTGTTCTTGAGCGGAGATGATAGGCCTGTGTTTGGCACCATTCAGTGATATAAGGTTTCTCACAGTCTCGTGCGATTAGATATCACCATTGTCTTGTCAGCCTAAGGTATGTGTGTGAAACGTGTGTCCTCATTGGCCTGTTTACATCATTTTTATCAGTTAAAAACATGCCGCATCAAGCCTAAGTAGCTTAAGATGGAAGTGTATTCAGCTGACAGATTTTCATGTTTTATTATCTGTTCTAAATCAACTTTTTTTTAAAGCTATAGTACGTAGTTTTTGTTTCCCCTTCTAAGTGACGACAAAACTGTTGGA
>NC_045753.1:12165493-12167266 GCF_008692095.1 Etheostoma spectabile
GGTACAAGCCTTCCGTGACCCACCCCTCCGTCATGCAGCTGCTAGTAGCCAAGGAGGACACAGAGGATTAAAATAAACACAACAGACTCTTCAGAAAAGGTAATTATCTTCACTCAAGTTTCTGCGTGGGAAAGTCACCGGACAACACAATCTTATAAATAGTCATACTGAGAAATACAGAGAGTTGTGTGAAACTGATGGTCTTAATTAGCTTTGTAGCAACTTATTTGGCAACGGCTTGATTGTAACGGACGTTCAATAATATCAAAATGGTACGCGCTACAGCTTTAAGGAATTAAAATGGCTGGAAAACTGGAGTTGCACAAGGGAAAGCTAAATATGCCTTCGATGCACCAATACAAGTTAGACATCTTTGTTGTTTTTACCATGCATACCATTCCATTCAAAAACCTCCGTGGAAGGCTTAATGATAAGAGCTGTAAAACGATAGCAAAGAGGTTAGACACTAATGTCCTTCACAGAACAATTCAAGTCACCCAGCAACTGAAGGGGCAAACTGCAGACGATTAGCATGTGAATGGAGCGACGGGGGAGTTAGCAAGGAAGATACCGATCTGGGAACGGGTCAGGACACAGCTACCATTACAGCATCTGGTGGATGCTAACAATCGGGAGCCGCCAAGACTCCACCATGTTAGGTAACCGCGGCCCGCGGTCCAAGCAACACGCTCAGTGTGTCCACTTAGAGCTTTAAAGTGATACTGCAACCAAAATCTATCCTTTGAATGTAAAATGTATACTTAATGCAAGTTCTTAATGCAAAACATGAGACAACAGGCAGCTTCGATCAAATTCAACAACTAATGGATTCTGATTGGGACTAAATGTCACAAACACACAAATGTGTGAGTAAAGTATCAGAACTTTCTTAAACCACTCCTGCAGTGTAAATCTCTTCTTTACTGTCCATAATATGTTCTGAACACTATTTTACTTGGCAAAATGCTATGACGTACTAGTAAAGCCATTCTTGAGATTCTTCTTTCTCAAAATATTCTTCTGATATTATTAATTATATCATGTTATTTACATAATCTCTTATTTCTTACCATCCTACAAGGGCTCAAAGTCTGTTGACAAACAGAACTCTTTCTTATTGTTCTTAAGTGCATAATTTAAGGGAAGTTTCTGCATGAAGGAAACTTCAGTTAACAGAGTAGCATGAGTCAGATTTGAAAGAAATGCTCTGGGTTTACTGTTTATTCACCACAAGAGAGCAGCAAAACATGTTCTTCTATACTCCTTTATATACCTTCTACATACATCTCGCGTACGTGTATTCATTGATCGAGAGTGATTTTGGCAGCTTTGAAATACAGTGATAGGATTGAATAATAACAGACTTCTTCTTGAAAAAAGGTTTCTTTTTATTCTTTAAATT
Source organism: Etheostoma spectabile (assembly GCF_008692095.1). Taxonomy (NCBI): domain Eukaryota; kingdom Metazoa; phylum Chordata; class Actinopteri; order Perciformes; family Percidae; genus Etheostoma; species Etheostoma spectabile. The sequence goes on from NC_045753.1 coordinate 12,166,896, forward strand.
TAGGGGGAATAAACATGTATAGATATAATCAAAGATCATCAAAGGCATGAGGAAGATACTGTAAAGCATTGTTGAGCTACATAGAGTAGTGCTGTTGTCAAAATGTACAAAATGACATAAAAACATCCTTGCTGAAAGAATCTAATAAGAACATGTAGCAGTACAACACACTTGAAAAATACATACATTTCTTTATCTACAATCATATACAACATATTTACACAATAAATTGCTTTAATGTTGAGGCTGGCATCAAGATTTGGCCACTTGGCAGGTCCAACTTGTTTGTTCTAGCTGGTAAATAAAATCTCTCCTGAAAGAAAAATAAACCGAGGTTAGAAATGCGCGCACACACACACACACACACACAC
>NC_045753.1:12167276-12176996 GCF_008692095.1 Etheostoma spectabile
ACACACACACACAACGTAACACCATTACACTAAATGTGCCAAAGTCTATCAAATAAAACTGCAACGTTGGAATGTATCTGCCAATTAAACTTGTTGTCACCCAAATGTTGTTCCAAGGATTTAATTGATTATTTTTTCTTTGGCCTTCCAAACTGTTCCTGGAGCTATTTTGCTGACATCCATAATTCTTTTAATTTCCTCCAGCTGGGAGTACCTCCTCTGTTTCTTTGTGCAACGTGGGACAACAGTGTACAATCAAGAACACACACAGACACAAAAATCAAGAGTTTTGTTTAGTGAGTGTGTGTGATGACTGTTTTGAGTGTGCTTTACTCAACACATACCCAAAACCTACTTAGATCTAGCAGTCAAGACTAAAAACTAAATTTATGCAAAGGGCTCCAATAACGCAGGACCCGCATCACGTGATGTGGTTTAAAATTCAACAATTTTGCAATAAACAAAATGCTGTACAACCATTTGACAAGCTGTGTCCCTGAGCCTTTTGGGGGCCTTGGTAATCACGCCTTGGCTTTTGATATTCTAAGCAAATCATTTCCGAAGAAAACTTTATTCGCTGTACTTACTCTCTTTGGTGTGATGCACCGTGTTTTCGACACACTAGCCCCTCGTCACACGGACAAATCTGGTTAATGCTGAATGCCAGACCACCATCGGGAACATAGCAGTTCTCTCCGCTGATCAGACGTCTCTTGCACACCTGCTCACCGTGGTGTCGAGCGCAGCACATGGATGTCCCACAATCCCTGTCAACTTTACATCTGGCACCTGAATAAAGACACGTTTTTTTAGTTGTTTTTTTTAGATCCAGTTGTTGTTGAATCTCCAAACTGACAAAAGACACACACTCTCCCACGTTTTAAATAAACAGGGTTTTTAAGGCGTTTGCTGGCACACTCTTACCCTCTTGCCCGTTGGGGATGCTGCGGTGGCACTTCCCAAACATGCAGCTGAGTCCGCGGACGCATTGGGCGTCCCTGCGACAGTAGTGGCCTTCCCCTCGCAGAGGAACACAAAGACCAAAGTGTCGATCACAGGAGAAACCCCGTCCACAGGCCCGGTCATGGTCGCACACAGCCTGGGGAGAAAAAAAGGGGCAAAATGTTAAAACTTCACTGAGACTTTGTTAAAACTTGTGGATATAGGGACTAAATTGCCTTGCAAAAAAGCATTAACAGCAGATTTATCATATAAGAAGATTGACACTGATTCTGGGGGCAACCTATGTCTTTAAACAGACATTTTCCGATCTTTTAGAATAAATATTTTTACGACACAAACACAAAACTGCCTTTAAACAATATGAATTAATTCAAGGAAACCATTACATTGATACACAGTATCTAGTATCTTACCGTGATTGCTTTGGCTACTGGAGCGCTTTCTCTAGGCGCCTTTGCTCCTTCTTTGGGGGGGCTGTGAGGCATGTTGAGCATCCAGGCCCATATGCGAGCTTGGGTCGAGGAGAAGCAGAGACACAGGCATAGCATCCAAAGATTCCCCAACATTTCCACCAACCAAATAATAATAAAAATTAATATTTAAGCAAGAGAGGCTGAAAACAATTAACTCAAGACTGGGTGACTCAAGCTATGGCTCCACCGTAAATCCAAATGTCCCAGTAAGTGTGTACTGCAAAGAATCATGCAGTGACAGTGGCTGCCTCCTCTTCCAGTGTGACATTTATAGGTCACCAGGGCTTGACTTTACCCCCCACCGGTCTGTTTGCCCAAGCAACAGGGTAGGAGGAGACAATTAGTTGTTAATGGACTAACCAAATCACCCCCCGCAGCCAGAAAATAGTGGCGAAATGACCAGTCGTGGAGCAGGGAGAAAGGGAAAGAGGGGAGATGGGGGCTGGGAGGGGATGGATGGACGTGATGGGCTGACAACAGCGTCACACAATAGAGCCGAGCACCACCTCTGTGTGGTTATCTCTGCCAGACAAACAAATGAGAAAGACAAAGGCAGACAAATGCACGACATGTTTCAGTGCTCACTGAGTGACGGGTGAAGCCACCGTGGGTCAAAACACTGGGCAAACACTCCTGGCCCTGACCTCACCTGCCCCGTCGCCCCCTACCTTATCCCACTTCAGACCCCACGCTGAGAGCAATTTGCAGAAGTGCACTCTGCAGACGACCCCATGATCTCATTAAATGTAATTACCATCAGCCATTAGTTCCCGGTGGGAGAAGGGGAGTGAGTGGAGGGGAGAGAAGTTGCTTGAGGGAAACAAACTTTGTTCATTCATTTTGCACATTTTCTTCAACAATGTCAGTTTTTTGTATTAAAAAATAATCAGACCAACAATAATACACTGTAGTATTAAAAAAAGGTAATAACTTGATATACATCAAAATGGAGAACCTAACAAGCAGACTGGTCTGTTGAAATGCTTCAGACATATCATCATGGAGTATAAAAGTGAAGATGATTCTCAACCTGCTAGTTCGACAGCAACAACATGTTGTTCTTTCATTCATGATGGGTTTCTTTAATTTTGTATATAACCTTCCTATGGTCTCAATTTCATCTGCTATACAGCCTTTTCTCACAACAAGTGGGTGTAATTTATGACATCCTTTACAGCTGTGTTTTTACCTGAAAAGAGTGAGTGGGTGAAAAGGTATCGTGAGAAGCCTGAAAATGAATCAGGACAGCCTGGCCTGCAGTTTGGTTAAGTTGTTAAGTTTAAAAAAAAAAAACTGTCTCCTGGGTGAAAGCCCTGTGTTTGTTTTACGGATTCCTTCACCCCGACCTGCCTCCTTACGAGGACTTTAGTGCTCTTAAACTTCGTCACCTTTTGCTCCTGTCTTAACAGCCACTAGAGGCCGAAAAACGGGATAACTTTACAGAATAAAATCCTCCGTGGTCAATAGTTTATGATGTATTAACGTAACTACAAGTCGTAATTGCTGCTTGAACAAACAAATGAGGTCGTTTTCGAGGGAGGCTAGTCTCCCGGTTTGAGACATCATGACTTAAACATACACGCCGACTTTCTTAAGCCAAGTGGCGTGTTATCTGTACATATTTTGAGCTTTCCGCGTACATGTCTACGATGTATACAGCGGGCGTAAACATACATGCAACTTGTCCTGTTATCGCCACTTGCCGTGTTATCGCGAGAAGAAAGCAACAGTTGAGTTTAGGAAACATGACATGTGGGAGACGAAGGAAACATGACACGCGGGACACAATCCCCGGTCTCCTGGGTGACAGTCCTGTGTTTTACCCATCAACCACCCCGACCAACCACCTTTTGTGGATTTTCGCCCTTTCATACTACTCGCTAAAGTGTCAATTCACATGCTATCGCAAGGTAATGTAACTCAATGGAGGCCAAACGGTGTTGATGAACATGCTATAAAACGAGCATGCGTCTTGATAATATGCCAATAATAAGCTTTTACACAAACTCATATGGAGCCTGCAGGGATTCCGCTATATGCATTTAGCAGCGGTAGTGCCCATTATATTCTGTCTCCTATGGCCACTCGAAGGCTCCGTAAGCTTTACATCACATTTTGTCTCATTCTGGTGTCATCCCAAGCCTTATGAGTCTTATGATCTCTCCGACTAAAGGCTGTACAATGTAAAGGAACTGTCAGTAAGCACAACGTCTGTGTTTGAGCTTTACTTAACATTAGCATTCATTGTTTCATTAGCATTCATTGTTTCATTGGCATTCAGTATTTTGGCTCAGACTTACAGTACATGCCTGGATAATTGTTAGTCATTTACATGTTCTTAGTGGGAGACAGCACAGATTGGTTACGTAGATGCCGCAGGGTCTGCACTTATCTCAGCTCCAGGTAGTTAAGTCCTTATCAAAACAGGCTAATGACGTAATTGGCGGTCAATTAGTAGGCACAATAGCGGTAACTGGATCAATTAGCAACATGTAAATAAGTATTGTATCATGATTATGCAATCATCGGAGTAGTTTAATGATTCTGATTTGTGTGTATTGAGCACTGAAAATGCATTTATGACAAATGTCTTTGTATAGCAGGATATGGATCTTGTCTGAGTCAGAGATTTAGGAGTTACAGTGTTGTGAGTCAGACTGAAAACTATTTGGCAACTTATCCTTTGTTTTTGTTTTTAACTTATCTGCCGATATATTGAAGACATAAATTGTATTTCCTCCCTAATGAGGCTTTTTGGATTTATTTTCTGAGATTCCCAACCCAAGAATTACAAGTTCAACGACAACTCCCTTTTCCTTTTCTTCATCACACTCCCTCAAACACGTATTCTTGTTCTACATACGTACTTACAGCAAGATATCCCCCCTTTTTATTTACCCAATGCCAACAGCAGATAACTGTCTCCAAACTCTCCTTAACATGCCCCCCAGTGTTAATGGCTCTGCTAATGACGTTCGTAATGAATGTCACAATCAACATTGCTGTGGCTCTTGCAATTAGGGGCTAACAAAAACAACGGGCAGGGTGAGGTTTGTCCATTGTAATGGACCTTGACCCCCCACAGGGAGCTCTGAATAGTGGAGGGCATGAGAAGTCTGCCTTCCCACCACCAAGAAAAACATGTTCTGTGCAGTAATGGATGGACGATTGGCAGAGGAGGAATGTCTACTAAGGGAACTGGATAACAATGAGGTCAACATGGTGTTTCTTCAAGATTTAATGTTGTTTCGGTATGACTCTAGGTGTGTAACTGAGAAGACAATTTACACAAACTGCCCACAACAGTTTCATTTGAAGGTGGAGTGAAAAGTCAAACGTAATAGAGAGAGGTAAGATATTTGTAGCGTTCATTTTGGATCACAAAAAGTGACAGAAAATGTTTGTTGAGAATGAAAAAAGGGAGCTAGGGAGAGAAGTTCAAACGCTGGCTCCTTTGTGAGCATGAAGTAGCTGTGAAAGTTGGGTCGTCAGTTTCGGTTGGACACAGACGTCCCGCAGTCCGACGTCAGCAAGGTGTGGGTGTTGAGGGAGTTTTCTAAGCTATTCAACCACCCACTAAGCAGTTCAACAGAGTATACTAGCCCCTTAATATGCCTGGAAATGTAAATGTCCAAGTGCAAGCACTTTACTTATACTTCCAACCTTAAATTTAAATTGAAGTCCCATTTTAAACGAGGTGCGAGAAATGCCTCAGAGCCATTTTCTCAGTGTTACTGCTGACATTCCACACTGTCCACAAACAGGGTAGAGGTTTAATGTTGCTCCTCATTAAGTGAAGTGAGGGGTGAAATGCAGCCAGTAAATGTTAACACAAACAAAACATTGCCATTACGAGGTGAAACTTATTTTCTCTGACAGTGCTCAGGTTTCACTTTGACGCTTGGTTCTGCTCGATGAGTGGAGTCAATGCAACTGTGATGACAGAGATGAGCTCCCATACTCCATCTGCCTGGAATGATGCAGTAATGTCTACTCTAGTCATTAACTTTGTATTGTCTTAAAAGTGAGGTATCTTTATTACCTCCGCTAAGGATGTCATGTTTTTGGCTTGGTTTGTCTGTCAGCAAGAAAAAAACTGCTAGCCAGATTTTCATGAAACTTGGTAGAAAGGTGTAGCATGGGCCAAGGAAGAACCCATTACATTTTGGAGTGGATCCATATCCCAGGGCATATACTTATACACAAAAAAATGAGTTACTGATAATTTTTCATGACTCACCTTTGCTCTTTTGTTGTCACGCAACTACTCACCTTGCATTGCCAGACCTTCCCCCACAGCGCTGCGGAGGAGGGTCTGGCTAGTCCACACAGCATTCCGAGATGGGAGAAAAACTTGCACTAGTTTATCGGCATTTCTTTAAACCAATCACAATCGTCGGACGGAGCAACAACGCCTCTGCAAAATAGCATCGGGAAGAAACTCGTACGTTCAAAAGTTGCTTTAGTCGCGCCACAGAAAGCTCAGATTGGACAGATAGTCTAGCTAGCTGTCTGGATTTACCCTGCATTTACCCAGAAATCCAGTTTAGAAACCCAACACAATGAAAACGGAACGTGACGGACATCCGGCAAAATTTCCGGCGGCACCTGAACAATCCCGGAAATGAAACGTCGTTGATATACAGTAGACTCCGCAAATACTGAAAACAGCTAATCAAATTGTTGCTATTAACATGTTGCTTAAATGCTCTGGGCAATAAAATACCAACACATCTTTTCAGCTCCATATTGTTTTCCACATTACGACTTGAACACACCAAAGTCAGAAGAACGACTTCTCAACTGAGGAAATGAGACCATGTGAGGAGCACTTAATGCACCAATGGCGTTGGCGGCGGTCCACGCTCTTCAAGTGCCATTCCTGTTGTTGCTGATACAGATACATTCATTGGCACCTGTGTTCATTGTAAAGTTCATTGTAAGGTTCTTTGTAAGTTAGTTGTTACTACTTTAGGGAAGAATTGGCAGTATTTTCTTTTTAAAACTATTTGATAAAACAGTTTGCAGCTATGCAGCATTTTAAGGCAAAAAACAGGGAAAACAATAAAGTGATGACTTACAGCAAAGGTCTTGAACAGGATTAATTTTGAACTGGACAAGTACACTGTGTGCCCAGCACAAACATTCACCGGGAAAGCACCTCACGTAATGGCCTCGCGGACTCAAAACCAACTCCACATCTGTCCTTTCTTATTATTTAGACACGGTGGCGTTAATTATTTTGACGAGGGAGTAAATCAATGATAATAAAATGTGCTCACAGGTCCATAGACAAAATAAATACACTAAATATAATATTAAATCAGATAAACCTGTCTTCAGATGTTTGAATTGCATTTCTGGTAAGGTTTTAATAATGTTCCCCTTTAAGCTGTTTTCAATTGGATCAAGACAGAAGAGTGTGAGTCCAGCTGTAATAGAAAACAGCCCTGTGTCTACTTTGTGCCAGTTTTTTTTTTTTTTTTTTTTTTTTAAAGAAGAGGGTAAGATGAGAATCTGGAGCAAGGGTCACTGGCGACCAATAATCACAAATCTAAATAATGTCCATTATCAGGATTTTAAAATCACTATAAACCAAGAAAACAGCCTGTAAAGTATGTACAACATTAAGGAGACTAAAGCATCACAAGGTAAGCCAACACAGAGATGTATAGAAAATATAAACTCTAGAGCGTTTTTACGCCAACCACTTCAACAAATCCTTTAAAATGGGAGAGAGAACAATCAAGAGTAAATTCAAAGTCCTACTTCAAGTAATTAATTCATTAATTAATTTCGATCGGGAACATATCTTCAGCATAGATTTTAAAAAATGTAACTTTTTTTCTGCTGGCTATAACCCTCTGTCACTTTTAAAATAAAATAAAACAAAAAGAAAACATACTCATTGCGTTAATCTATGAAATATTTTTCTTCAAACAAACCAGAGGAAAGAAGTTTTCTCAGAATGTCAACCATTTAACAATATCATATTTGTTTTGGTTCAACATGCTTCCACATGGGGGAGACATGCTCCTCCCAACTCCCTGCCCCCTTTTTCTTTTTTCTTTTTTGGAAGGAAAAAAAAAAAATTCAGAAATACATAAATATTTCTCCTTTGTGGAAAAAACAGAGACACAAATGCAAGCAACAAGACAGACAGAGACAGAGGGGGGAGCTGTGAAGAGTTATTTCAAGGAGTAGAAAATAATGAGATTAGAGCAAAGGAAGAGCAAACTATTTTCCTGCCATGGACCCGTCATCCCAGAAGTTACTCTAAAGGGAAAAACAAGGACGCAGAGCAGAGACAGACAGAGGAGGGAGAGAAAAGCAGTCAACCTTGGCTGAGGTGAGGAAAAAGCAGTTGTGTGGGAGAGCGGAGGCGAAGACAGAGACGCAAGTAAGGGGAGTGGAGGAGTGAGGCGCCCCGTTGCTTCCAGAGAAGTGAGAGGGGGAAACGGGGACAACAAGAAGACGAGAGGAGTGATAAAAGTCGGGAAAGGAGGGAGAAAAGTTGCCTGGACATGGGGCTTTGTGCTGTTCTCCTCATCTGTCTCTACCAGGCTGAGCTGGGGAGAGTCTGGGCTCAACAGCATGAAGGTAAGCCCCCGTTCTCCAATGCCAACATACAGGTATTCACATCTTCTAATTTTAACACCCTTTTCACTGCATTTCTTCAGAATAGACAGCTTCCAAATATTCAGGTTAAAAGAAATATGCAATGACCTGAATTTCTACAACTAACTGACAACAGGCAAGCTGGAAAGATTTCATAGGGCAATTTTTGCCTGGATTTGGATGTACAGTATGTGTGTGTCCGTATGGAAGTGTGAAGCTAATAGGTCCCTTGACATTTCTGTCTGTCAGTCACAGGAAGCATTTGTGTGTGTGTGTTTTAGGATGCCATTACAAAAAACATCTGTCAATGAGAGCATCAGCTTAGCCTAGAGAGTAGTTTCATTTCAAAAGTTTCTTTGCTTTTCTATGTTTGCTTTATTTTAGGCTGTGTCTAATCACCTAAACTACTGTGCTTGGTTGTTCTATGCATCACCTATATGTATGCATGTGTGTGTGTGTGTGTGTGTGTGTGTGTGTGTGTGTGTGTGTGTGTAAGGACTGCATGCATGTATTTTTGTTCTCCTTGGAGATACATTATTTTTAGCCACCCCGTTCTTCCGCTGCTGCTGCCGCTCCTCCTCCTCCTCCTCCAACAATCAGTGGTGCTCCAGTTTCTCTGGCCTATCCTGTGTCCCAGTTCCTCTGATCAGGCCCTGCTCTGCAGAGGACACCTGACACACTGTGCACGGACCACAGAGACAGATCCCCCCCCCCCCGACAAAAAACAACTTAAAATACACCAAAATTTCCACCCTCATCTTTACCACTAAAGTATACTCCCAAGTTTCAGTTCATCTTTTCAGTTTCAACTCTGGACAGCAGGTGTCCCTATTTTGGGCCTGTTCCCACATCCTGATAACTTCGTCTTAGTGCTTGCTCACACCAGAATGTAGAGCAGGTCTTCTCTTAATATGTAGTGCTGTAGTGACTACCTGCGCTTGAGGGTGATGCATTTGTACCATCTACGCCTGCTTCACGACTGACTGCTGACCACAACACAATATTTTATTGCAATCTGTCCAGTAGTTGTTGAGATATTTCAGTCTGATCTTAAGTGCTGGAGTGACAGACAGGCTGACTATGCCTGAATTTAATCAATCAGGTCTTGTGCCTTTTTATGTTTTGCAGGGGGGTAGGTAGAAAATCTGTCACACCTCCCAGTACAGGTTGCATAACCTGCTGTGTGGTCTCTACAGTTCAGCAGGTCACCAATATCACTCTACGAAGCTTATCCAGCATGTCTGATTGTACCAAGTGTTTTGGACAGACAGATTATAATATGCTTTATTATAATATGCATTTTTGCATGACAACAAAACGAAAGAGAGGAAATTCCTGGCTTTAAATTGATGTACCAGACATCATGAATTGCATCAGTCATTTGATACTGAATGGAATTTAGGGACAGTTCCCTTTAAATCGCACATCATTTTTTATTAAAGCAGTTTCCATGTGACAGACAGCGACAATTGAATGTTTGTGTGCAGTTATTGATTCCAATACAATTTAATGTACCTGCTGTCCACACAGATTTTAAGGTGCTCTAAGTGATGTCATGCATGTTTTAGGCTACAACATTAGTTGTCACATACAGCAAACATCCCCTCACTATCTGGGAGCTGCCTGTCCCCAGAACACACCGTAGACAGCCCAGGGTCTACAAACG
>NC_045753.1:12177006-12179374 GCF_008692095.1 Etheostoma spectabile
CAAAATGTGCCCACCTGCACCACAATGCATACACAAACAGTTCCAGTGTTTCTCTGAGATTTTCTCCAATATTTTGGAGGTTTTCAAGGCTGCTACTAGAGCCCGACTGATATATTGGTGGGCCGATATTATCGGACGATCTCTCGGTATCGGCATTTATAATGGCCCTTTTTTTTTTTTAAATATTCTTTCATCACAATCCTTTATAATGACAAATAAATGATTATGTTAAATGAATATTTAAAAAATTAAAACAGACTGTCAACCATGTTGTGAGCATGGGGCGTTTTATAGTCTGTCCACCAGAGGGCGCTCTACAACGTCCCTGTTTTGGCAACACGGATTTTGTTTAAAGGACTTTAAGTTTCATATCTTAAGTTTGTATTTTTCTGCATTTTATTTATCAGACTTTAATATATTTTGATGTTCCTCTGTTCTGTTCTGTGACAATAAAACAAATTATTATCATGTCATTTTATTAAGAACTCAAAAAATAACTACAAATCACTAATGTTAGGGAAATCTGTTTGTTTCGTAACGCGTTTCTGGATTTTTAAAAATACATATATATATATCAACCGATATATTGGCATATCGGATTTTTAAATAACCAAGTATTCGTATTGGTATCAGCCTTAAAAATCCTTTATTGGTCGAGCTCTAGTTGCTACTAAGAGGATATCTTTTTATTTTATCCGAAGGGAATATAAATAACCCAATAACTTACAACAAAGATCCACAAAAAAGCCCAATCATCATGTTAATGAATGTTTCAAATATAAAATTAAACCCAGGTTATCAAAAACCCACGCGTTATCTGCGGTATAAGTGTGGGATATGTTTAATTTCTAACAAGAATTCAATAACTTTCCTGATGAGTTAGTCTAAATTTCTGTAAAGCAATATCTGGTTTTGGAAACTATAAATACTGAAAAAACACCACCAGCAAACTGGAACTACATGTCAGCTGCACAAAAAAAAACAATCTGTTCCAAATGTAAACAAAAAACAACTCCATGACAGCAAATTAAACATTTCTTAAACTCTGCGCCTGATCCGTTTGTCCATATTTATCTAAACGCCACATTTTTGCGGGTCCTTATCAGTCCAGCTGCCAGTGCTTGTGATTGGGTGTTATGGTTACTGTTCTTCCTCTGAGCGTAACGTGCCAAATGGCTTCCAAAGATCCCCACAAAGTCCAACCATAAGAAAACCACTGTGCAAAATTGCAATGACACACACTGACATACATACATGCACACTGTGACGTTGTGATAACTGTTGTAAAATGATTCTTTTGCCAGAAGACTGCAGGTGCTTTGCTAATCCTTGTCCTGACACAGAGTCTCGTACAGCACCCTACACTGGACTGCTACAGGGTCAAGATTCTGTTAACATCTTGAGATTTAATAATGTTTTCTCGGCTGTATTTTGGACGACACATAATGGTTTAGTCTCTTCAGCGTGTCTGTCTGTGGAGCAAAGACGTTGGCCTTCTGAAGATAATTCACTTTTCCTTTTCCAGGACCAAGTGCATACCTTTGTACCCTCAAGTGGATCCTCGCTTGTACTTCAAAGTGTTGTGCACTTACCCAGAAAGAGACTATTTTGATTTATTTTTTATCCCTGGTCTTCATCCAGCTGAACAGACTGAAAGGCCATTTAGCTTTTGTCTCCGTTGAGGAAACTTGACTTTTTCTGTCTAGTCAGTTTTGTCTGGTTGCTGTCTACCATTCAAAATAGTAAAAATGTGACCTATGTTGCTTTGGTGTCTTTCATCAATGACAAACGATAGTTATATAGTTCTGCAAAAGACATAAAAACTAGTAATGAAAGAATGCCCCAGAGCAACTGCACATTTCTGGAAAAAGACAATGAGAGCAAAAGATCAGGGGAATGGGAAATACGTGCGTGGGAGACTGTAAAGTGATTAATGAACACAATGTGTATCCATAGCACACTGTATATGGTTCAAAATGCTGTGGCCTAGTTCAATGTGACAGCATCCACTAGATTTATAAGGTGGTTGCTGCAATGCAGGCGCAGATGTAGTGGAAAGCGCTGCCATACAGGCGTCGTAACCTCAAAACAGCTGTATATTTGTTAATCATTCAAAATAAATCTGCAGGACTAGAGGTTTAATTTGCACTTAGGTCAACATTAAATACAGTAAGCGCTTTGAAGTTGACACCATCCTGACAGTCTGAATTTGGAGGATTGTCATGGATTTACTTCAAATAGAGTGGGGAACATCATAGTTTATCTACTGTTCTATTGGCTATTCACCAGCAAATTTGTTTGTCACTTGCGTTGTTGGATTTTTTTGTGCCCACCAGGATCTTTTTCTCACACACACACACACACACAC
>NC_045753.1:12179384-12183000 GCF_008692095.1 Etheostoma spectabile
ACACACACACACACACACACACGGTTAGTTTTGGGACGGGAAACATTTGGTGTTTATAAAGCAAAATCGAGAAGAGACCTATAAAGTGTAAAGGCTGCAGAGGAATGAAGGCACAATCGTATACAAATGATAAGTCCTCGATCTGCCACCCCCAGTCTTCCCCCCCTCAAAGCTCTTCCCCCTCCCTGCTGTTTGACGCCTCCTCAGCTGTTTAGTGATGATGAGTGCTGCCAATCTGACCCAATTAGGAGCCTCTTGTTCTGAATCCGTGGAAATAGCTTTCTCTGCATCGTAATCAAATAAGATTCCTCATTAGAGACATTTCCCCAGTGTGCGTGATAACCTCTCTATGTTTCTTTTCTCTTGTCCCATTTAGAATCTTAAGCCTCTTTTTTTCTTTGTTTGTTGTTTTTTTACGTCTCTATCAAACAGAAACTTCACTTTATTCAATCTGAGTGCAGAGATAGCACACCCCAATTAGGTTAGCTTTCAGTGAGCCAACAAATAACTTTTCTAGTGGCTTTACAGCATCTGGCCAACAAATAGACCTGCGTGTTAATCTGTGAGCCTTAGAGGCTGGTAAACAGATTTTTTTAACCTTTAAACAGAGCCAGGCTAGCAGTTTCCCCTGGTTTCCAGTCTTTATGCTAAGCTAAGCTAACTGAATGCAGCTTCATTTTTACTACCATACAGACATGCGCGTGACATCGTACTTCTCTTCTAACTCTCAGCAAGAAAGCATATCAGCATATTTCCCAAAATGTTGCACTTTTCCTTTAACAGACAACAACTTGCATATCATCTGCATTTTCCGACAAATAGCAAACAACGAGAGCCCAATTGCCAAAAATCCACTAAGTTAATAAGCAGTAATCTTTATGTTTCCGCACAGAGGAAAAATATAAATTTGACCACGTAGGTCAAAGTAATGTATGTGACTGTTAAACATCTAATTTTAAAACATTGGGCATTATTCTGCTGCTATAACAGAATCCACACACCTGGGAAGGCTTTCCACCAGATGTTAAAATTGGCTGTAGGTACTTTTTCTTATTCAGCCACAAGAGCACCAGTGAGGTCCAACACTGATGTTAGGTGACACAGATCAGGTCTGGCTCACAGTCAGCATTCAAGTTCATCCAAAAGGTGTTGAATGGGGGTTGAGGTCAGGGCTCTGTGCAGGCCAGACAAGTTCTTTGACACCAAACAAGGAAAACTCTTTATTTATGCAGCTGAATTTGTACAGGGGAGGGGGGCATTGTCATGTTGAAACAGAAAAGGGCCTTCCCCAAAATGTAGCATTTCAATTGACACAAACAGACTAAGCCAAACCAAGGAAAACAGCTCCAAACCAAAAATTGTGGACTTGACCCAGGGTGTATACATGCTTTTGGTTAAGCTGTAAACACAATTTAAATAGAAAGAGGCTGAGAGGGAGGTCTGAACCTCAGGCTCTCAAGATGTTCATAAACATGCTGTTACCTCAGATCAGTGAACTAACAGCTCACATAAAATCCACACAGCAAAGTGGATTTAACCTTCAACTTGTTTTCCAGTAGGAAAAACAGCGGAGACCTTCACCCGGCTGAACGATCGGCGAGTTCTGCTGATCTCACAACTCTGTCTGAAAATGTGCACATGACACATGGAAGAAAAGTTCCAAACGTGAAAGAATATAAACATCCATCCATTATCTGTTGAGCAGATGACAAGAAACCCACAGAGATGTAGGTGGTCAGCAGAGACACGAATGCACACAGGAATACGTGACCAATAAAGAACGCAGGCCCCCTAATAAAGGTTGTATCGTACTTCACAATTAGTTCCTAAACACCTACTGTCCAGCCAAAACACACACGCTACATTATCAGTTTAAAATGCGTGAATTAGAAATACATCACGGCACTATTTCTGCATGACAGATTTAAAAATGAATGAATGCAACCATGAATCTGTTTTTATTGGTTTTGTGAGTTGGGGTTTTCTCTGTCTTTGTGTGAGTTATTGCTCTAAACATGGACTACATTTACTGCGGGCATGTCAGCCTGTTAATGATCCAAATGATGGTTCCCAGTAATGAGCAGATGTGACCGCAAGGTTTAAAACTGTTTAAATTCTTTTAAAGACAACATTTTTACCAGATAATCTCAGAGGTCTTTTCACACGTTTTGAGATCAAGGACAGAAGTCAACGATCCTGTTTTTCTCAAAGCGCTGGAATATAGAATTAGGTGATTTATCTGTTGAGGAACTGACGGTGCGTATCCATTTGGTGGTCAATAACAGGTGAATACTTACTACAGCATGTAGAAAGTATGGTAAAAAAAACATCTGGGCCCTGCAGAGATCAGAAGACATCTGTGTGTTCACGCGGGGCCCACATGTGTGTTAACTGTTCAGTTACCATAATGCTTGTCTTGTTCTAGATGCACTGAGTGGGACTACTCTGCAGATGAGTGGGGACCCGTCCGGTTTACACAGGACCAGGAGGGACCAGCAGACCCCACACAAACACAGAGAAGCCCGCAACACTGAAGGAGGACTTGATATCAGCAGCCTGCCTGACAACATGACCCGCATACTGGTGAGATCCAAATAATTGACCCTGGGCCAAGTAGTTGCTATGCCTTTCAAGCTTTCAGAATAAGGATTATTGCCACAGTAAGTTAAACCCAAGTGGAATTTGCCTTGGTGAATGGTGCATATATAAACAAACTAACATCAAGTGCATTGATGCGTAGTGTAAAGGTGCTAGTTCACAACTCTGGGCTAACACACAAATTCATTAGTGACGTTAACTGTATAGATAGAGGACAAATCTAATGGTAATTTAGCCAGCAAGCTAGCACACCCTTGTCTGTCTACCTCACTCTCCCGGCGCTGCAAGGCTTCAGTCAGGATGAAAGCTGACAACAGCCCCGGCCGGGGATACATCCACAGTCAGCAGCCAGCTGCTAGCAACCATCCACTATCATTACAGCCCCGGCCCGGGGACACATCCATCAGTCCCCAGCCAGCTAGCAACCATCCACTATCATTACAGCCCCGGCCCGGGGACACATCCATCAGCCCCCAGCCAGCTAGCAACCATCCACTATCATTACAGCCCCGGCCCAGGGACACATCCATCAGCCCCCAGCCAGCTAGCAACCATCCACTATCATTACAGCCCGGCCGGGGACACATCCATCAGCCCCCAGCCAGCTAGCAACCATCCACTATCATTACAGCCGGCCCGGGGACACATCCATCAGCCCCCAGCCAGCTAGCAACCATCCACTATCATTACAGCCCCGGCCCAGCTGTAGCATGCCAGCTAACACAAAATATTTGGGTTTTACAAGAGAAAGGATTCATAGATAAAGACTAACTGGTTGGTTTGGTGAATGGTTTGGTTAACCAACAAACTTCTGTTAAAAAGCAGTATGCAGCAACTTCCCTGAGCTTTTCTATGAAACAATCCAGGATTGTCTCGCACAGAATGGATAAGACAGAGCTTGAACTCAGTGCCATCCAGATTAATGAGGAGATCATCATCCTACATAACTAGCTAGCTTCCGTATCTAGCTGCATCTGCTAAAAAAAAAATGGTGTGTGTGTGTGTGTGTGTGTGTGTG
>NC_045753.1:12183010-12184737 GCF_008692095.1 Etheostoma spectabile
TGTGTGTGTGTGTGTGTGTGTGTGTGAGAGCGTGTTTGTGTTTGGTGAGGTTTTATTTGTGTCCCAGACTCTTCTTTCACTTGAAATAGTCAGATAAATTGTGTTGTACGCTCTTTTTTTTTATTTCCTCTCCCTCCAATTCATAATTGAAAACAGACGACCCTCCTGCCAACTTAAAGTGTTTGTTTAAGCGTGAGTATGTGTGCATGTGCATGTGTGTGTGCTTATGAATGA
This sequence comes from Etheostoma spectabile, assembly GCF_008692095.1. NCBI lineage: Eukaryota > Metazoa > Chordata > Actinopteri > Perciformes > Percidae > Etheostoma > Etheostoma spectabile. Next base: position 12,183,245 of record NC_045753.1, read on the forward strand.
CTCACTTGAACAAGATTCCATGTAGCCCTGCTGTTGCCTTTTTGGGGAGAGGTCTGATCCCAATTTCAGAAACCCTCCACCTCTTGTCCAATAGGAATCTCTTCAATAAATCAGTCAGCTGTGAGGGAAAAGTGTACGAATGTTCCCTTCTCCTCACCTAAATTCCACACCCCCCCTCTAGAAAACATTGGCTGGTGTCAGGTAGTGGAGATGGGAGAATAAAAGTGGGTCACTTGCTGTATATGGAGCAGCCGGAGAGGCAGTGAGAACGCTGCATTTAACTGCTCCACTTTCTGAGCCCACACTAAACCCCAGAACCATTGCTCTCTGTCACCTTCAACTGTGGCATACATTAATAATGCCATCAAAGTGGAGATCTGTGTGATCTGTATGTCAGAGTACTGTATGCAATGTGTAAACAGCTCCCCCAAGTGGATCTGTTTGGACAGAAACAGAGGAGATAAATCCCAGATGTTTTGTGCGGTGGTTCCCAACAAACCCCTTAACACAAAACATCTCTCATAATCCATTTTCGATTGGATGTATGTCTTTGATTTGTGATCAGGTCAATCAGAGGATGAAGCAAACATTAAAAAAAAAAAAAAGGTACAGGATTTTGTGTAGCAGATAGTTTTTCTTGCCTGACAACTCCTTGGATCCGTCCAGCGACTCCTCGTAGGGTGCCGATCCCAGGTTGGGAACCACAGTCCTAATGTGGCATCAACCCTGATTCTCTCTGATTCACCATCACAAGGACACTCGGTCATGTAATGACAAAATGTCTGGGGAAAAACAAACACACAAATCACATGCATTAAAACAATGTTCCATTCAAGGTATTATCAATGTAATAAAATGGTTTTCAGCCGATGATGTAACTATGAATGCTTTGAGGTTTGTGGAGGAAAGAGACCACTCTTTACGAAAAACACAAAAGACGATGAACATACTTTCCTCACAAACATTAATTATGTCTAATGTATTATCTATAGTATGAAATATAGCCTATAATTTAGAGCTACTACTGACAAGTTACTATGCGCTACCTGCACAGGGATTCGTTTCTAGAAAATAATTGAAATTGCAATTGCAATCCCAAAACTGGTAAGATAATTTGTAATTATATGTTTTCCTCATATGATTCAGGCCTAACTAGTACCTACAATAACTGGTACCTACAATCATTATGACAACAATTTTAAAATTGGAATCTCTAAATACTGATATCATTATAATGCAAATACATGGCTGTTAAACCCACTCTAAAGTACCTCCCTATAAATGACCCGTTTCTCTAAGGAGGACACCCAGCGCTACTACACATGGAAGAGTTTTGGTCCAACAGACCGACGGACTAAGGACTTGTGGGTAGATCTGAACAACCTGCACAAGAGCCAAGTCCAGATCCACGGCATACTGTCTAATGCACACAGGCAGGCAGCGGTGAGATCTCTCTCACACAGACACAGACACACACACACACACACACACAC
>NC_045753.1:12184747-12187022 GCF_008692095.1 Etheostoma spectabile
ACACACACACACACACACACACACACACACACACCTGATATGTTTTCTTTTCCACAGAGGGTGGCACTTTCTTTTGATTTCCCTTTTTATGGACACCACTTGAGACAAATTATCGTAGCGACTGGTGGTGAGTTTAACTTTACCTTTCTTGATATCACAGCAGCGTGCATCTATTGTGCTCTTCTAATCCGGAGATTGAACGTCTACCAGTGTGCTCAAGGAGACTTTGACCTACCCTGGGGAAATATTCAGGCATACCATTCTATACTAAATCTGGTTAATTGTTAATGCCTTAATTCTTTTGTTGAATTTAATTGCTTAAAGTGCCCATATTATTCTCATTTTCAGGTTCTTAATTGTATTTTGAGGTTGTATCAGAATAGGTTTACATGGTTCCATTTTCAAAAAACACCATATTTTTGTTGCAATGCACATTGCTGCAGATCCTGTTTTCACCCTGTGTGTTTAGGTTTCTGTTTTAGCTACAGAGTGAGACATCTCACTTCTTTACTATCTTTGTTGGTAGTCGCACATGTCCAGTAGCGAGGTAAGATCCCATCAGCTAGATAACTTTCTCCAACTTTGGTCAGCACAAGGCAGGATTAGCTGGGAGACTTCTTCTAGACGAGGGGCACTTGTGGAATACCTGCAGAACAGGGACAGGAAGTAGTTCTTTTGGAGATTATGGTGAACTAGTGTGTGTTGCAGCAGAATTGAGCATTGTGGTTCATGCTATATTTCACGTGCCTACTTACTAGCTTTTCCAGAGTTTTTAACTAAATCTTACAGCAAATGGATTTAGGTAGCATCATGACAACTGACCAAAGTGTGCACTTCAGTCACATCATAAGAAGTTGTTGCATATCCGGGGAGGAAATGGAATTTTATTCCATATGGTATGAAAAACAGTTGTCAGACACTTAAAACCTGCAATATATAGACAATCCCTCACAGCGAACAAGACGCCTGCTGCATCTCAAAACAATAATGTAACTAACAAAAATTAAAACAGACTTGTTATGTGGAATGATTTCCCTCCAATATAGAAACAAATGGAAATCAATGGTTGGTAGAAGGGCTTGGTATCGTTAGACTTTTCCACACAATATTTCAGTTCCTGTACCAAAACAATACATTTATCAATACCATACTTTGAGAAATGTATTTAAACTTTTTAGATTTAACAAGAGAACCCAAATTTCTCAAAGGTTGTTCACATGGACAAGTCATACAAGAACTTTGCATGAATAAAATGCTCTAAAATAGTCTCCATTTCTACATAATTTCTACATCTATTTTTATTTAAATTAGGAAGCATACAACCAAAAATTAAAAGTCTTAGACCAAATAATCTATGCCATCTTTTGGTCATTTTGACATATTTTGTGATTATGTGATATGACGATTTGTATTATGATTTACTTTGAAACTCAGCATGCATTAAAAAAAACAGGCATTGTTTGCGCTAAGTTTGCAGTTACCATCTGTGCCTGCGTTTCCGCCCAGGGTTCATCTTCATGGGGGAGATTACTCATCGAATGCTGACTGCCACACAGTACATTGCTCCCCTCATGGCCAACTTTGACCCCAGCTTCTCCAAAAACTCAACAGTGAGGTACTCGGACAACGGTGAGTGAGGAGCTCCTCTGTGAAGTCGGTAACGTTAGGAAGCTCCTGGTTTTCTATAACCAGCCTCTGTACCTTGCTCTGCAGGTAATCTATTTGTGGTGCAGTGGGACAAAGTCCAGCTTAAGGACAGAGAAGCTGAAGGACCTTTTACTTTCCAGGCAGTCCTCCACAGAAATGGAAGTATTGTTTTCAACTACAGAGATGTAGGTTATGGATTTCAAACTAAACGGTTTTCTTCATCATCGGTACACTTCTACAGCTGTTAAAACAAACACTGCTGTTATTTTTTAGATCCCTATACCAGTGGAGAAAATGAATTCCACCGAGCATCCAGTGAAAGTGGGACTGTCTGATGCTTTCATGGAACTCCTCCCCTCCTCACAGCTCTCAGGTGAGTTCTCTGAAATAAAATGAGTGACTTTAAAATGTATGGAGATGCATTGCTGCCATTGTGACAAAATATAATCAGGTTTCTCGATTCTGTTTCTTCTTATAACGATATGTTTATATTTTTCTTTTATTATAACAAAACTCATTTCAATTTGATTAGAAACTATATCAGAGAACAAAACACCTAGCCTGGCTCCGCCCTCCTACGTACTTACACTCAATTTTCATTTTCCTTCAGTACTCCGTCTGGGTTTGC
>NC_045753.1:12187032-12187215 GCF_008692095.1 Etheostoma spectabile
CAGGTTTTCTCCGGCCAAATATTTGGCGGTCCAATCACCGATGAGAGAGAGTGGCTGAGAACGATGACGTTGAGGTTAACCTGCGGTGTGTTTCGTACTATAATGGCGGCGGAGAAAGATGTGAGCGAAGCCATTCGGTCCGTTGTATATCTAGAAGTTAAAGCCTGAGCAAGAACAATCTTT
>NC_045753.1:12187225-12195605 GCF_008692095.1 Etheostoma spectabile
GTTGGTGGCCATGATGTTGTGGCCCTCCTCCCATGGGGTTTGGGAAAAGTTTGATTTTCCAACTCGCTCCGTTAGTGGTGAAGAAGTTAGCTAAGGCCAACGTTAGCGATGCTAAGCCGACATTACCAAACGTTAGCGATCGGTTAGGGCAGATCCAGACTGGCTCTGGCCAGAGCCAATAGTTTTAAACTTCAACAGAGGACCCGCCTTCAAGGAAGTAAACACTTGTCAATGGAGAGTGGCCAGACTCTCTGTACAAATGAAATGTACCAGAGTTTGGTAGGACCAGGCTACAAAATACCAACTTTCAATTAAAAAAAATTTCAAATGCAATCCAGTAAAATGACCAAAGATAAGACTTTTGCCTATATTGCAAAAACAAACATTTTATATTTGTCTTGAAGATGCAAATCGCCGTACTATCTATGAGTATCATCGTGTTGAGATTGACATCACAAAGATTGTTAGCAGATCTGCTTTCGACTTCACACCTCTGCCCAGTAAGTATCCTTAAAAACCAGCCTTTATATGAGAGCCTCACTATCCACCTCTCTAACTCCAGGACACTGTGTATCTGATTCCTCCAGCTTGTCTTCAACACACATCCTGTGATCTCTGCCTAACATCCAACTTGACAACCGGCTGTGGCTGGTGCAACACACTTCAACGGTAGAAATAAATACTGAAAGATTTATCTTGTAATGAAGCCGCAGAGAGCCTGGCTCTTCTCATTTTATTCTGAGTTTCAGGTGCTCGGACGGTATCGACCGACATAGACAAGAATGGTTAGATTATAACTGCTCTGCAGAGGTGAGACACATCTCCAAAAACATACAACAGAGAAATGAGCAGCTGTTTCATTCTTTCCTGAGTCATTTCTGTGGGCATTTACTCAGGCAAATGGCAAATGTGAGGACTACAACCCGGTACTACCTGAGGGATCTATGAGCTCCTTTAACCAGTCTTCTCCAGGTCCGACACTTTCTTCAGCAGTGATCGAAGACCCACCTGCCACTAAAGGTAAACTTCTCTAAAACAGACTCTGAAGGTCCATCTCAATCCTTCTGGTGGTACAATGTCTGGAGGAAGACAAATCCGAATCCCTGGACTGGACTTTTGTTTAACAGTTAATGTGTGACTTGGATTCAGCTTTCTCCTGAAATAATGGAGATTATTTGGTTTGGTTTGACATTATTATATTTATAATAGTACAAAATAGGTTATAAAATCGAGATCTCGATTCACCCCGTTCATGATTTCCTTTACAAATAACTTTGATTTAAAATTAAAAAAAATATATATATATATTATAGATTCATATTTTGCCTGAATCGTGCAGGCCTAGTACAACATATCGGACTTTGTCAGGGACAGAACGCTCAAAGCCCTGGGGCCTTGACTACGCAGCAGGATTTGGGGACAGTGAGGTAACTTCAGGTAACCCTGGGTTTTCCGTGTTATGGTGGTGGTTCACTTCTGCCGTGGTTATTTAGGACGCACACCTACCCTATTCTATTTTAGAGTATTTTGTTTTAATCTTGTTTATAGATGTACTAGGAAATTCTTTTTTTGATGTCAACTACAATTAATAGCCGGTGCTGCGATGCCATGTCATCTCCTATAGGGAACAATGAAGGTTACATCTTCTATACCTTAGCTTAAATGGTTACTCACATGTTTAGAAAGACTGTGGCAGTCCTTCAAGGGGTTCTCCAGGCGAGATAAGCTGTAAAAACATGAACTACTGTACACCTGCAACCTTTTTGACCTCCCTCAGTCACCTCAAGTCGGACAGATTTTGGTCCACTTCTGGCTTTTTTGCAATGACTAAAAAAAGCAGAAAGAAATTCAACATCCAAAATAATTCTTAATATTTAATGAAAATAGGTATCTGAAATGGGACAAAATATTACAGACTGTATGAGCCTAGAGAAGCCTACATAAGACCAGTTTTCTCAACCGATAGGATGCACATTTGATGAATTATTTATAAAGGTTTCTATGTATAACTTTTTACATGTATTTATAGTTTTTTATTGCCAATGCACAAACTGATTGTGACGTAACTTAAAGAAAATGTGACCTTTGTGCAACTGTATAAATAAAGTTGAGCAGAGTAAATGTTTTTTCAAGCATAAATAAAGCATTTACCAATATGCTTTATCTTATGAACACATATTTGTTGACAAGTACAACAGACCTCTTGTGGTCAGTTGCCTTGCTCAAGGACACTCATACCCATCGTATCCCAGCAGGTCAGACCTTACACATCAGGCATGCATCTAAGGTTACAGTCACCTCTTTAGCAATAACAATCTGTGTTTTCCTTCCTTTCAGATATACAGACGGGTCCACCAAACCATAAGGAGAAAACAGGGAACTTGGCCATCATAGCAGGTGTAGTGGCTGCGCTGGTTCTGCTTGTAGTTCTGACCTTACTGGCTGTCTACTACATCAACACGCACCCCACAGTTGCTCCACCGTTCTACCTCATGCAGGTGAGAAAGAAATACATTCTGTAGAGTCACAGTTTCTTTTTCTGTTTATAGCTGCTGTAGGTAGAAAGCAACAAACCAGAACCAGAATTTTAAGTAGAGTGAGACCTCTTCCTGCAGCTCCCCCTCTCCGTCTACATGTGCAGAACAGCCAATAGGAATGCTCTCTCTCTGAAAGGACCTGTGATTGGCCAAAGTCTCCCGTCACAGGCTGGATTTTCTAAAGCCTAAAAACAGAGCCAACAGGAGGTGCAGAAGTCTTGTTTTCTCTCAGACCGCTTACAATATTCTAAAGGGTTATCAGGAATTATTTGCCCAGCGGCACCAAAAACATAACGCCTACCACAACTTTAACAAAATCCCACATGCACACTCATGTTTACAGTGGTGGAACGTAACTAAGTACATTTAGTAGAGTACAAATGTAAGGTACTTGAACTTCACTCTCTTTTCATTTCTACTTCTACTCCACTACATCATAGAGGAAAACGTTGTACTTTTTTACTTCACTACAATACAAGTACAGATGAAACGTGTAGTTGATTTATGGTTTTTAGACAATTGCCAGAAAATGAATTGGCAACTTTTTTAAATTTTTCATACAAAGACATTTCATGGCTCCAGCAGCTTCATAAATTTGACAATTTCCTGCATTTAATTAATCTGTAATAATTTAGAAGTTTTTACTATTGTTTGGGGGGGAAAAAACATTGTGAGGGGCGTCACTTTGGGCTCTAAGAACATTTCTCAATATTTTCAAACAATTGACAGAGAAAATAATCAGGAATGTAATGCATAATGAAAATAGTCATTAGTTGCAGTCCTATAAAGAATAGTAAAATCTGCAACAATAAAATGCTGATTAACGTTAATGCAATAATAATAAGTTAATGATGTATAGCAGTCACAGGGGACATTTTCATCTTTGACTTTTAATACTTAAAAGTGTTTTTTCTTGTTTATACTCACATACTTTTGCTGTAGTAACGTTTTAAAAGCAAGACTTTTACACATAACAGAGTCTTTTTACAGTGTGGTGTCAACCCTTAAGTAAAGGATATGAATACTTTGGCCACCACTGCATGTGTGTCTGCTGCCTGGCCTTTAGCAACCGCTGTCTGTTGTCCTTAGCGACGCACCAATAACTACTGGCCCTCTATGAAGTTCCGCAACCAGGGCTGCCACTCCAGTTACGCCGAGGTCGAGCTTGGGGGTCATGAAAAGGATGGTTTCATTGAAGCTGAGCAATGCTGTTAAGACTCCTGGACATGCAGAATTCAGTCAGAAGAAGAAAGGACACCATCTTGAGGACTGCAAAGTTATCACAAGGGGATGAATATGGACAATCAGGCCGACCATCAACACAGGGTGTCCCAACTTCTGCCTTGGCAGCTTGACAGTGTTGACTGCTCTTGTAGCTCTTGCCAACTTTTTCTGTGTCTTTTGCTCTCTGCCGTCACACAGGGGATCTGCCATATTATTCAAGGGTTGGAGGGTCTGAGAGGAAGCCGGCTGTACAGAAATGAAATGCAAACGTGTAACTGTACAAACACATCAATGTAAGCTGATGTCAGGGAATGAATCGAACTAGCCTTCATACTGCAAACCAACATACAGGTCAACTTAACCATGTGTTTTCTGTTTTTATTCGGTGTATGGAGTTATTTTTGTTTCATGAAACTTCCACGTGACCATCCATTGGCTCATAAAATGTTATATCTCTGGGGACTTCAATATAACAGATATTTAGCTATGTACCTGATAGTGATTATAATGAGCATCTTGAACTTCTCTGAAGAAATATTGTTTGGATGAATTTTAGAGACATCAAGTTATGAGAGTTTTCTTTTATCATTTCTGTTTAAATGTCTTTTAATAAAAGCTGGTGGTTAATGTTGATAATAATCTCATGCTTGGTGAAGAGTTGAAAACAAATGGTAAGGACCACCTTGGCCTATTTTTAGACCATGCACATCAACCACTGATGACTAGCCGAGTAGAAAAGCTGTCAGGTGAATGTCAGGTAACAAACTGTGTATTTCCAGAATATGGATAAGCTCTAAACTGTCACAGGAAGGAGCCCAGACTACAAGAAAGTGAACGTCCCTCGCATTGATTCCGAATCGTCCCATGGGCAATTTGTACTCCTGCATCATTTGGAGCACCCTGACGGGGAACATCACTACCACCTACGGAAACAGTACCTTACAATACATCCATGACAGGACCCCGTCTGCGCGGCTAGTTAGCACTGTTGCTAATGTTAGTTACTCTTAATTGGTCCTATACGCGTGACTACCAGTCCAACAGAAAAAAATCCAATTACCTTTGCATATGACAAACCAACCGGTATAAATACATCACTTACAGTTCGATGGACGCACGTTAACGCGATATAGTTACACATGGGACAGTAATTACCCCCCAGAAAAAACGTTTAAACGTCTTTCTGAAGTAGCTAGCTAGCTAGTTAGGGTTATTAAAAGTTGAGTAGGTGGAACGTACCATTCTTAAGCGGGGGTCTGGAATAGTCCAAATGTTGCTAGCATTAATAATGTAATATTTTAAGGGGGTTGTAAAACAATTATTGAAGTACAAGTGAAAATACAAGTGTATAAAACAGTTGTTTAAAGTTAGGTCTCATGAAACAGTATGGCGAGGGTAGGTTTGCTCGTTTGGTCTGCACCATGGTTTGCGCAGACTGTACATTAAGAGCACGTTTACTAGCTGTCAACTGTCTATTAACTTCACTTCAACGGTAACCAAATTAGTTTTCTTTGTATCATTGTAGAATGAGAAACTTTACATTGTGGTTAGAAAAAGAGGGGGCACCCGGATTTGAACCGGGGACCTCTTGATCTGCAGTCAAATGCTCTACCACTGAGCTATACCCCCGTTGCAAAAATTCATGGAAGGGCTAAGTATTTAGTGATGAATGATGGTATTCTACCCATACTCTATCATATTTTTGGGTGGAATAATCAGAATCAGCTTTATTCGCCAGGTATGAGGACACGATCTGTTTATTGCATATATCATCGCACTACAGTACGACGAGTGTTACCACAGTAAAATACCGTAGCGTAGCATTTAACTAGCTTAAATCCACAATGAAAACAAGATGGAAGTTGTAATGTTAGTCATTTTGCAGCAGATGGCGTCAAAATATACTAACTGATAATGTGGACTTTGATCGCACTCAGTTTGTTCTAAATTTGTCGCCAAAGTTTATAAACTAGAGTTTTACCGACATGTATGTGTCTATAGCGTCTATACTTACTGTATTTTTGTTTGATTGTAGAGCATTATGGTAAGAGCCCATGCTGTGTCTTATATTCAGTGTAAATTGCTGGACTTGGCTAAGGTTATTACGCATTCCTCTTAATGCATTTGACGCTGCCTTCAGGCGCTCAGAAGAAACCCGTTATTGAAATCGCTCAACTGAGATACTTGAGGTATACATACAAACCAATGATGACCGTTGTCATTGTTCTTGTTGTTATTGTGATTTTATATGCGTTATTTTATGTTTTAAAATGCCAGATTATATCCAGATAGTATCAACATAGAGCCTTCGAGGATTCAAATTGCTAGCCTACTGTTTGTTAACTTACTCACACATAGCAAGGGAAAAGTTCCTATATCCGACGCTTCATGGAGGCACCGTGAACGCTTCGTGCTTTACGCTTGTCTCCCATACATGTCTGTATTAAGTGACTCCTCCTCGCCTTGATGTCGCGTCTGCATATTAATTGAATGCCTGCGAGCAAAGAAGACGAGAGCACTTCGTGTACCCGCTGTTCATCACAGTCTGTACTTAATTTAGGAATTATTATTTTTTTACAACTTTTTTTTCTCAGTTAGTTGTTGGTTTTTTGGTGTGAGGAATCCCTGCGCGATCATGAATCCGCCCTGTGGAAGATGCAATAAGCCAGTTTATCCCACAGAAAAAATAAATTGCCTTGATAAGGTAAGGTTATGCAAATCTAACAATATTCACTAACCAAGTGTCACTTTTATATTACAAATTTCACTGATATACCTAGATATTTAGTCTATAATATTTCTGTCTGATAACTTTCATATAAGTGTAGGCATTGTTAATTTATAGGCTACTATATAACTCTTCATCTGACTATCATTGTATCTCTTTGGTTAAAACAGTTGTATGTTCTGTGTTGCAGACTTCTCATGATAGTAAAAAAAGAAATAAAAAACTCTATTGACTTTATTTGATTCAGCAATTGAAATCCAAAGACATTGCAAGTCGTCAAATTGCTTTTAAAGTATTAAAATGGTCAGTACTAGACAGGCAGAAGTCGTTCTCTCCTATGTGATGTATACTTTGGTTGTTCAGTAAGACTATTTGTTATTGTATTGACGGCCCATATCTGATTTTAGCAAAATTTTTGTTGCATTTAATGCCACTGTGTCCTCTCTGTGAAACTATATGGAATTATCTGGCTGATTATGTGGCTAACTACACTCGACACATGTTAAATGTACACCAAAAGTCACATAGAAACACACAGTAGGGAGTGATGAGGAAAGAAACGACATCCGGAAAGATAAACATTAGCCAGAAACAAATGTTGAAAAAGGACAGAGCACATAAACAGTGTGTGTGTGTGTGTGTGTGTGTGTGTGTGTGTGTGTGTGTGTGTGTGTGTGTGTGTGTGTGTGTGTGTGTGTGTGTGTGTGTGTGTGTGTGTGTGTGTGTGTGTGTGTGTGTGTGTGTGTGTGAGACACACAGATTCACTTTACTACAAGATGGGAACTACAACAAGATAACGACAACAAAACTCTGAGTAATAGTAGTTATAACCCATTCAATGCAACACAATTTGATCAAAACAGTGTTTTTGAATTACATTTAAGATGATGCCTAAACTGCAAAGGTCACAGAGTAAACCCTTTTATTGTGGATTTTCATTGGCACCAAAATGTTTCCTTTCTCGGCATTAGCCTAAAAAAAATCTGTGATGTTAACAGGTAACTGGGGAGTTGGAGTACCTTAATCTGGCATGCTTGTATTTACAAGCCTCTAACTAAACAATAACCATTCCCATGTCTTAATTTAATAATTCTTTAAGATGACATACTGTGATTTAAGTGGATGTAGCTGAATGAAATATCGGCATAGCGTTTGAGAGATAATAATAGTTTAGCCTTCTGCTAACCGTAGCCAAAGACTTAGCCACCGCTGTGAGCCTGTGGCTACAGTTAGCAGAAGGCTAAACGATAAGCAACCTTTTCTCTTCATCTTTAAAATGCTTCAACGATAATGACCTGTGTTTTATAAAGCCTGAAAACAGAACCAAAAGGAGGTGCAGCAGTTTAGTTTTCCCTCAAAAGACTCACATTATATTAAGCTGTAAGGTTATTATCAAATCTCTGCCCAGCGACGCCAAAAAACCTGACTTCCCCACCTTCAAATAATCAACAAAACGGGAAAAAGAATTCTAAATATCTGACACATATCTCTTATTTTTGCCTCCTCTAGTATTGGCACAAAGGTTGTTTCAGCTGCGAGGTATGCAAGATGGCCCTGAGCATGACCACGTACAAAGGCTTTGAGAAGAAGCCTTACTGCAGTATGTGAGTGTTTACACCCCACTGATCATCCTGATGCTTAAAACAGTTCAAACAACCCTTCTGTGTGGAAGCCTTTCTGAATGAGCTTGTAGTTTGATTTCATCACAAAACTGTGACCACAGCTTGTAGACAACATGTAGACACATTATGGTATTATTATAAATCTACATTCCATGTTGTATTTGTACCTTTTTAACCCTCATGTTGTCCTCGGTTCAAATTTGACCCATTTTCAGTTTTTTCATCACAAAATAATGCGCCTTCGAAATGAGCTGAAAATGTCAACATTA
>NC_045753.1:12195615-12213197 GCF_008692095.1 Etheostoma spectabile
AAATATCAAACAACTTTGGAAAAAACATCAAAAAAGCACCCACAATAGAAAAAAGTGACAAAAAAAAAGTTAGAAAAAGCAATAATAGTGAAAAAAACTTTTTTCATGGTTGACGGGAAGACAACACAAGGGTTAAGGAAAGGTCTAAGTTCTAAGAAAAATGCCAGAAGCAGTTTAAAGTTGCCATTTGTGGGAGCTTTTGGTCCTTGTTTATTTCTGATGAGATGTTTCTCTTCTTTCAGGCATTACCCCAAAACCTCCTTCACCATAGTGGCCGACACCCCCGAGAATCTGCGTCTCAAACAACAGAGCATGCTCAACAGCCAGGTGAGACGCCTACAGATCAATTCAATTCAATTCAATTTTATTGATAGTATCAATTCATAACAAGAGTTATTTCCAGACACTTTACAGATAGAGTAGGTCTAGACCACACTCTATAATTTACAAGGACCCAACAGTTCTAATAGTTCCCTCCAGAGCAAGCAGGAGTGCGACAGTGGTGAGGAAAAACTCCCTTTTAGGAAGAAACCTGGGACAGACCCAGGCTCTTGGTAGGGGGTGTCTGACGGGCCGGTTGGGGGTGTATTTAAAGAGTGGTAATAACAGTTATGATAAAAGATAATGGAACAGTGACTAATTAAATAGTAGTTTGTAGTAGTTCATGGTATAGCAGGGCACTGTGCGGCATTACAAGGCCCAGCAGAGCGTAGCAGAGTGTAGCAGGGCATCGCAGGACGTGTAGCAGGACCACGGCGACAGCCGCAACCAGGGTTTTGGAGCCTCCCTGATCCAAGGAAACATGCTGGGGGGAAAAGAACTTGAGCATTCTGGGGAATGACTCCCCAGAGCTAGGTTAGTAACAAGCATTTCTGGGACATGGATTCACACAAATGGAAAGATAAAGGAGAGAGGCGCTCAGTGTGTCAAAGGAAGTCCCCCGGCAGTCTAAAACTAACAGACCTACCACAGATCAGTCCTCTGTGTCTGCTATTACTCCTACTCCGTCAATGATTTCAATCACCAGCAGAGACGCTCGTCCTAATCCCCTTGTCTTTACTCGGTATATATTCCCTGCTTCATCTGTCTCCTTCACTCAGCTCTCTGCCTGTCTCACAGCAGGAGACGAGGACACACCACTCAGGACATTTGGATTCCTTTAATTAAGTCAAATGAGCCCTTTGACAGAATACTAAAATGAGAACACGCAAGCTTGACTTTGATAAAGATCTGAGATTTAACTCAAACAACCGGACCAAAGATCTGAACTTTATCACGTGTAAAGGCATAAAAGCTCTCCTTCTTTTCAGTTTCAACTGTGACCCCGGATCCACTCAAGCTCCTTTTCTTGCCTTCACTGTTCTTAATCTCTAATCTCATCACACTGTTCAAGCCAGGAAATTAACCTGATCACCGAAAAGGGTTAAGTCCTCCATGTCACGAAATGAAAGAGATTCCTTTACAGTGTGAATCTAACTTTAGGGATTGTCTTGGTACTCAACATTTGGAGGCCAAGCTTATTTTACCCAGCAAACATTTGGCTACAACTCAAATTGTCAGTTCGTACTTTAAATGCTGCATTTTTCTTGTTTGGCTTAACTTTACATCACTTGCCAAACTGTGTGTAAAACTGAACGTCAAAATCTGATTAGTATAGCACTCTTCCATTCCATGTAGAGAATGTGTGACGTGCACCAACACCAAGGCAGATTCAAGGCAGATGTGTTAAAAAACGTACCTGGCAATAAAACCTTGATTCTGATTCTGATTCTGCACCTGTTGAAATGTCTATGTGCTTCATGGCCTGCCTTTTTTCAATCGCTATTCTTTTTTTTACTTTGAATAAGAGCTAGTCTAGCTGTTTCCACCTGTTTCAAGTCATATGCCTAAACTAGGTTAATCAGCTCCTGCCTTTATCTTGGAGACTCTCAACGGATCGCTACCACCTGAAAGGCGAAGGTGTAGCCAATCCATTTTTTGAAAATGTAGTTGTCATTGTGTACTACAAAACCACACACATTAAACATTAGCACGGCTGTTTGCTGGGACCCACAGACTCTTCTTCCCATGGGGAAACCAGAAGGGCACTTGGAGAATGCCGCCCTGGGCCCAGGCTGTGCCAACGATAACAAAAGGGTTAATAATTTGGGTTTTAGCTCCGTAATTTAGATCTGCTCTAAAATGCATTGGGTTCTTCATTGGCACATGCTTCACCCTTCCACCAAGTTTCATAAGAAAACTGGGCTTGTAGTTTTCCCGTGGTCCTGCTGACAGACAAATGGCGTTTTTCCATTAATGGTACCTGCTCGACTCAGCCGCGGTGCCCCGTCCTCCTTTCTCCATTGCAGGTTAGTACCGCCTCATGCGAGAGGCGAGCTGTGGCTGGTCGTCATCGCAGGAAACTGCCGTGACCTAACGCGACACACACACACACACACACACACACACACACACACACACACACACACACACACACACACACACACACACACACACACACACACACACACACACACACACACACACACACACACAGAACGTCGAAGGTGTGTTGCTTTTGATTCTCGGTGTGTTGCCACAGCCATAAGACAAGTTAGTTTCTAGCCCCTAGTCGCTAGCCCCGTCTCCAACCAATCAGCAGTCTGCAGGTTTTTGCGTCACCTTCTGGTATCGCCTCAGCTCGCTTGGAACCTCGACTGAGGTAGTACTACAAAAAGTACCTGTTAGCAGGTACCAGGGACTTTTTTTTGTAATGGAAAAACAAAAAGGTGAGTAGAGTCGAGGCGAGTCGAGGAGGTACCATGCAGTGAAAAAACACCAAAACAGAAAGACAAACCGACCGAACCGAACACACAGGATGTGAAAAGTGACTAAATATCTGATGTAATCACACCAGTTCCAACATTTTGGGTTAAAAGCCTTTTAAACTATCATGTAACATAATTATGTTATTATGCTACATGATTGTTATGATAACATCAAGAACTAATTTACACCAGAAGTGTCCTCTATCTGTTTCTGTCTCTGTTTCTGTCTCTGTCTCTCTCGCTCTCTCTCTCCCTCTCTCTCTCTTTCTTTGCCCTCTCATGTCGTCTCGTCCAACCCAGTTCATTGTTTATAACCATAAAAGTCTCTGCAGTCAAGCTCTCTTACTGAGACAGCATATTCCTCATAGCAAGAACATGACTCACTGTGTGTGTGTGTGTGTGTGTGTGTGTGTGTGTGTGTGTGTGTGTGTGTGTGTGTGTGTGTGTGTGTGTGTGTGTGTGTGTGTGTGTGTGTGTGTGTGTGTGTGTGTGTGTGTGTGCGCGCGCACGCGTGCACAATGTGTGTGTATCTCAGATTTACTTTCAAGTAAACATTTCAACTTTGTTTAATTTTGCAATTGGGCCTAAAGTTACAAGGAATATCGACCAAAAGCTGTTTAACCGAATTACTCCCAAAAAAAAGGATGGATTCCATGCAACGCTCTTTGCAAATACAATTGATCACTTTCACTGAATTTCGGATGAAAATTCAAATGGTTTCAAATCAGTATCCTGACCAAACTCATCCATTCAACATACGTTCCTCTGATCTTAACTATTAGTCAAAATAATTCATAATTTTTGCTTTATTAACTGAAATATTAGTTATAATTCTATACAAATGAGGGTTATTGACCATGGATTCCAAAAAGCAGTGTAAAACAAGTGGAAGGAAGGTGGTGTTAGTGAAATGGAAAAAAATTATGCGTTGAAAATGTCAGATGTCGAACAAAGGGTAACAACAACAACAAAAAAGTTAATCTTTTTGACCCGGGAGAACAACACAAGGGTTAAAGGACAGCACATGTGTGTTTATGTTTATTTGTGAATCCCATTTAGTAAAAGTGTGCGTTCTCCCTTTAGAACATCTAATCTAGTTTTTGTCATTTCGGAGAATATCCGCTTTTTGGGCTGAGAAGTAGACACCACTGGGATCAATTCAAAGGCTGAGTTACTTAAATCCTGATGAATCACAATTTACAGGCGCTCTATAAGGAGGACTTTGAAAAGAACAAGGGGAAAGGTTTCAGCGTTGTGGTCGACACTCCGGAAATGCAGAGAGTGAAGAAGACGCAAGACCAGATCAGTCACGTACGTCTGGTTTGCCTCAAAAACCGCAGAGCATCGAATAATCTAATAACACTAAATAATCGGGCATCTCTGTAGCCATAACACTTTGTCGAAGTTTTAGATTTTACGTCTCTCCAACCTCCAACTTTGTATGTGTTTACGTGTGTGTCTGCATGCACTTTTGTCCCTTAATTAATGTAAACTTGCTTGATAAATCAGTTTTTTTTTTTTTTTTAATCAAGTGCTGCATTCAGGTTATGTTGAATTTATCGTTGCTGCCATCGTGTCGATTACCAGCCCAGTCTCATGGCATTTTGTGAAATTGTCACATTATTGAATCTATTGAATCGTGTACAAATCATGTTAATGTCATTATTTTTGTGTGTTGATTACACATTTTAAAGTAATGTATTTCAATGGGAACCCTATGTTGTGATCACAGAACGATTACGGTAGCGAGTATTATTGAAACTCCAAAAATCGGCGCAGGGAAGTTGGTCGGGTCAAACAACACAGCACTTTTGTTCAGCTCCTTTCTGCATTACTGTGTCCAGGAGCGAGTTGTCACCGTATCGCGTGTGGCGTTTGATTTCCCCGTTGTTGCGTCCCCCAGAGCAGCCCAGTGTCAAGGCAGTTCGTGAAATGGTCACGTTTGAAAATTGTGACATGTACACGTAATAATAAATCAAAATTACGTGACCATTTCACAAACTGGCGTGAGACCAGGTTGCTATCACCTTCCATTTTGTAACGGCGAGATGATATTAAACTGAAACCAACACACCATGAATGCAGCTTATAACTCTATGTGAAGGATACAAATATGCATGAATTCTAAATAGAACATCAATATTTAATTTGATGAAAATATTTCACTCCAGTTGTGTGTTTAACCTATGCTTGTCAGCAATCTTTGCTTTCTTGATGAGAGTGAGATGGGAAGATGGACACCACTCTCACGTTTGTCCGCTCAATATGAAGCTACAGGTTAGCCTAGCAGCTGGTTAGCCTAGCTTAGCATAAAGACTGGAAATGGAAAAAAAATAGTTATCATTGAAAAGATGTGATCTTTAGAAGAGCTTGTTGGCAGATTTTATGACTTTAGGACAGAGCCAGGCTAGTTGTTTCCCTCCGTTTTCAGTCTTTATGCTAAGCTAGGCTAACCGGCTGCTGGTTGAAGCTCCCTATATGTAGCGGACATGAAAAAAGTATTAATCTTCTCACATATCTCTTGGCAAGAAAGCAAATAAATGTATGTCCCAAAATATTGAACTATTCCTCTAAAGTAAGATTGATTTGTTCAAATGTCAGGCTCTTTACAAGGAGGACTTTGAGAAGAACAAGGGGAAAGGTTTCAGCGTGGTGGTCGACACTCCGGAGATGCAGAGAGTGAAGAAGACGCAAGACCAGATCAGCAACGTAAGTAACAGCTCGGTTCAAACCAATCACAAAACAACATATTTTCTCTCCTCGAATTTTGTCATGAAGATTCAATTCACGGATCTTTTTGTACACCAGCCTTTTAGAAACTAATTTTTCACTTAAAGACATCATACCACAACTCAGAGAACAAATCCTTCATCTAACTTCACAGTTGTTTTTTTTACATAAGGGACAAAAAAACAAGCAGTACGTGTCATTAAGTTGAGGTAATTCCCCTGAGAAAGGACAGGAAAAGATCCCAGTCCAACAACATGGTGGTAGATTTGCAGACTGGTGCTTTACAACAAGCTGAGACAGGAGCAGAGAGGAACAAAGTGCTGCAGCCAGCAGGGAAGAGTTCAGATCCTGCAGAGACACATTTCAGACATTTCTCCTCGTCCACTGAGGGCCAGCTGCCCTATATGGTCAAAGACTCTCAGCTGTGGACACAAAGTGAACGTCTGCTCTCTGTGCACGCGCGCGCGCACGCGCACACACACACACACACACACACACACACACACACACACACACCACACACACTTTCTCTTTTTTGTCTCCTGAGAGCTCTGGTTGCAGAAAGGAATGACGGGTGATAAGCTGCATGTGAAAAAGGCAAAAGCTGCTAACTTCCTTTTCCACTGGGAGCTTCCTTCATTTTTTTCTTTATTTCTCCCTTCCTTACTTACTTTTTTCTTTCTTTCTGTCCTTTCCTCTTTTATTTCTCCCTCTCTCCAACTCTTTCCTTTCTTACTTTCTTTCTCTCTCTCTCTCTCTCTCACCCACAAGCTTTTTACATCATCCTCCTGAGGTCTGTTGGAGACACAGCAAGCTGATTTTTCTCCTAAAAATCTAAAAATATCAGCAGTAACTCACAGTGGAGAAATCTAAATGGCAACAAAAACAATAACAATCTGAAAAGGAATTCTCATCAAAACTCTGCATATAGAAGGCCATAGTGTCCATGAAGTAAATAAAGGGAATATTCAAACTGTTTCACATTTTGTTGTAGATATATAACATTATTCATTTTACATTTTTTTAGTACATTTCATCTTCTTGCTTCTGTAAAGTGTGAGGAACTAAAATGCATCAGACAGACACGGAGGCTTAAAGGATGTTTCTTCTCTACTAAAACGGTTGCCTTCATATCAGAAACCCCCCTCATCATGTCTCAGCACCTCCTCAAATGGTGAGGCTGTCAGTCAGAGTGTATGTGTTTTAACATGCACGTGTGTCTGCTTGTGTGTGCAGATAAAGTACCACGAAGATTTTGAAAAGAGCAGGATTCGAAGTGACGCACCTCCTCCTGAGAACAGACAAGGTAAGACACATCCTTACACTTTTTGAGTCACACTCCTCTAAATAACCATATTTAACAGTATACGTTTGTATTACCTGTGTGTGTGTGTGTGTGTGTGTGTGTGTGTGTGTGTGTGTGTGTGTGTGTGTGTGTGTGTGTGTGTGTGTGTGTGTGTGTGTGTGTGTGTGTGTGTGTGTAGACTATGAGGAACAACCATCCAACCCTGAGAGATTCAGTCAGCCGGTCGGACAGATGTGTCCTGCTGCTGTAGCACCACCTGGTGGAGGGGTAGGATTAATACATAAACATACACTATGGGGCCAAAAGTATCTGGACACTGGAACATTTTGTGAGAATCTCCCACAAATTGCAACAGAAAATCTGACAAATGTTGATCACTCACAGAAGTCTCCTCTATAATATATAAAGTCGTAAGAAAATCGCTGGTGCCACAATTCCCCATTGCGGCCCATGTTAACCCACCAACCTGCAAATTTTAATTTTTGAGTCAAAATTTCAAACGAAAAACCTTTTGTCAACATTTTGGTTGTCTTTTCTGACACTTGTGTGTCTTTCCCCCGATGTTTTTGTCAGTTTTTCAACGTTTGTTGACTTTTTCTGACCCTTTTGACATTTGTGCTTTTTTCCCCCCAAATTTTTAAAGCTTTTTTTTTAAACATTTGTCACTTTGTTCAGCATTTTTTTCACATTTTGTTTGTTCACATTTTAGTCACAATTTTCTTCATTTTTATATTTGTCACACACAAGTTCTTTTATCAATTATTTTTTTCTCCAAATAGTAAAAATTGACATAAAACACCGGAATTCAATGAAAGTAGTGAACAGATTATTTAACTTGTGAGGAACATTGTAGGGAACCATCTACGTTACTTTTTTGGACAGAAAGAAACCCAAAATATCTGATCTAGAAACTTTTTGAAAAGGGGTCAAATTTGACCCAACGGGAGGGTTAAGGGGAAACAAAGAAAATATTTTGACTAACAGATATCTCCATGAAGCATTACTTACATTAAGACAATATATATATTGTACTACAAGTTTTCTGAACATTTAATTATGTAAATGAGGCATTATCTAACTAAATATGTGGTAATTTGCATAATGATGGTGTTTATTTACTTGGACCTTGTTTTCCCATGCATTGGGACTAATGTAAATTAAAATCTCTGAATTACTTTTAGCATCAATTAGACAATGCCTCATTTGCATAATGAAACAAAAATAAAGAACATTTGTAATACAATTTATGTCTTGATGTAAGTAATCAACTTGGGAAGTTTCATGGCAACATGTTAGTTTCTTCTTCATTTCACATGCAGTGTCTCCCCTTAACATGGGCTGTAATAGGAAATTGTGGCACCACTGATTTCAGTATTTTTCAATACTTTCCACCATTTGGATTTCTGAGGACTTTTTCCTGCAATTAGAACTAAGGAGCCTGGCTCAAGCTATCAAAACCACAACAAGACAGAGGTTCCAAAGTATAAAACGAGGATGTCCTATTACTTTTTGACGTTGGCATGCATTTGTGTGTGCTACCTTTAATTGTAATATGGCTTTCAGACTTTCATTCGTTTACATGTACTTCATTTGTGGTGTAATAATAGTTTAGCTATTTAGCCACGTTCTTCCTGCACGAGTGTGTGTAAGCCTCACTCAGTTGGGAAATTCAAATCAATCTGTTTGGACTCTGATGTATGCCAGTGTCTGTTTATTCATTACCTGTGTGTGTTTTTGATTGATTCAACTCCACAGAAACGTTACCAGGCGGTGTACAGCTATGTGGCGGCGGAGGCAGATGAAGTTTCTCTGCAGGAAGGCGACCTGCTCTTAGACGTGGAGCCGATAGATGAAGGGTGGATGTTTGGATGCAACCAGCGCACGGGGCAGCGAGGCATGCTCCCTGCTAACTACGTCCGGCCCGTGTGAAACAGACACAAGATGGCCCTCCTCCAGCACGAGATGTCCTGTGACTGCAGTCACCAACAATCAGGAGTCTTTAAATCAGATTTTACAAATGAAAAAAAACATGTATACACACTCCCTAATTGGTTCTGCTTTGATTTTGAACTACAAGTAAAGAAGAGGTAGTGGTGTGGTCATGGGTTCTTGAAAACTTACATTAGTCAGAGTGAGATTTCACTTAAAGAGAAGTGTCTGTAACAGAAACTCACAAAAGTAGTAAGAGTAAAGCAGAGGGAATCAATTCACAAAACAGAAGAAATGTTAAACCTATAGCTTGTACGATATTTCTCAGGAAACGTGGACATGTCCAAGTAAAGTGCATTCCTTACAGAAACGGATGCAGTCAAGTGTCTTCTGTTCGGCAGTTAAATGACCAAAAAGGTTAATGAGTTTCTAAAACCCATTTGAAACTTGATTATTCAGAAAGCAAATCATTTAGGCTGATTTGATTAAAAGTTGAATATTTAATCATTTGTGTTTGATGCCTAAAGATCATTCATTTTTGTTGTATGCCTAATTGATTACGGAATTGTTCCTTTAGGAAATGTAGTGCAGGGGAAGAACTATTATCTTTTAGGAAACGCAGCAATACCAGTGTAGAAATACTCGTGTAGAAGTCCTGCATTTAGTTTTCCTTAAGATGAGTCTGCACAGCAACAATAAATGTAGTAGAATGAAAATTACAATATTCACTTCTCAAGTGTGACGGAGTCAAAAGTTTCAAAATGGAAACAAGTACCTCAGAAATACAGTACTTGTAGTAAATGTAATGTTTTCAATAAACACTAAAGTTCTATACAAAATATATCTTTATTCAAACAACAGATTGCACATCAAATCTCTACATTGGAGTAAAATTTACCAAATCTAAACAGCTTGTTAAAAAAAAAAGAAAAAAGTACTAAATACACTTAAGTTAAAACAATGAAACTTTTTTTTCCTCAAATCATTAGAACACAAAAGGTCTACTCAAAACAAACAGTTTTGTAACAGTTGACTGGCTCAGATTCTATTAAAGCGGTCCTCTTCAAGCTGTAAGAACAGGCGTCATAGCCGAGAAAAAAGCCACTCGCTTGTCGATTTTGTGGTGTATTTTTGACGGAAGCCAGTCCAGATACTTCCCAAACAGCTTGGGGTTTCTTCCTATGAAGTCTTCACACAATCTAGAGAAGAAAGAAAAACAGCGGTTCTAAAACTATTCTAGTGTGTACAGTCTGTAGCTGTGCTACGACCACAGCTAGTTGCATTACTCATCCAACGTGCTATTTATACATGTATGGCCCTACAGTTGGTTGCAAGGTTTCTATTCTCCTTGATGTCCAGCATTTGCTTTCTGGACCATAAAAAAAAAAAAAGAAAGTTCAAGTTAGTCTATAGCCACAACATTCCACTTCCGTGATTGCTCCAGGAAATTCTTCCAGATGCATACATTTCCGTTAACTTCCGCTTTTTGTTGGAAGAAATGCCAATAAATCCTCCGCTTCGCAGCGTTTGACAAAGGTTAACTTGGTGTTATAATTTTTTGTAAACCTTAAACCCAATTTGTCAAGAAAGTATTTTGAGTACAAGTTTTCCCCGGAACACCCATAATTTCTTCATTTCCCAGACTGCGGTTTAGGATTCATCCCTCGGTCAATCCCAAATGTATGCACCACATTTAATGGCAAGTCATGTAATAGTTGAGATATTTCACTTTTGAGCATCAGTGGGCTGATCAACCAGCATTGCCACGACAACATGGTCCGGTTGGCTGAAAGAAGCTCATTTTAGGTATTTTAAAAAGGAGATTTAGAAACGGCATTGTCAGTTGGTCCACCACTTTGTTGCAGACTAAACATCTACTGGATGGATTGGGATTCAGTTTGACTGAGACATTCATGTTGCCCAGAGGATGAATCCTGACTTTGGTGATCTGATTTTACCTTTAGAGCCACAATGAGGTTGACATTTTTTGTGAACTTGAGAGCTACTGGATAAATTACCATGACGTTAAATGCAGTCCCAGCAGGATGAACTCCATTACATTTCCCTTTCACCAAGCGCCATCATTACCAGGCTGTCTACAGCTACTGTATCTGGCAGCAAAGGCAGATGAAGCTTCTCTGCAGGAATGAATGGAATGGCCCCACCCCCCCCCCCCCCCAATGTTCCCAGCAAGATGAAGTCTAATAGCTTTCCCCAAGCGCCATCATTAAGTCAACATTTCTCTTTCAAACAATATTGACGTATAACTTTACCCTACCCTGATGCTGTGCATTTGATGACAAAATAAAATTATACAAAAGATTTCCATTGGTGACCAGAAAATAATCAGTGTTAAAATGACCACAATACCACACCTTGACCATTTCATCTCAAGTGAGTCATTTAAGTCCATGTCACATAATCAGGCCGCAGACACCGGTCAACCATACATAATATGGTCAAGCTCATTAGCATAACACTATGTTCTCCAGCATCACACACACGTCCAACAGGGCAGGATTATAAATAGCATTTGGAGAAAGAAAGAAAAAAAAAAAAAAAAAAAAAAAAAAAAAAGTCTGTGGACTTTGTTAAAACTGCTTAATCATGTGTGAACGGAGGACGTGCAGACTGGCACACACTATGCACACAACGTGCAGCGAGAGACACCAACAGAAAGTAGGCAATGCTACATGACACACGTAACAAAATATAAATTCAAAAGCAGATATTTGGAGATTCAACATACCTGAAGAGGGCGTACGGCTCTGTCTGAAAAATTAACACATCTCTGCAGTGATTATCTGAAGGAGCCACCAGAACAGCCACCTGATAAAGATGTTTGACAATAAATCACATGAGCCTGGCTGACAGATGAAATACAGGTATTATTTTTCATACTTTCAGCCATTGATAAGATCAGCTGCCCAGCCTGAGAACATCTCTACAGCTACTGGATGGATTGGCATAACATTTCTCCAGGTGTGCATAGTTTTTACAGGATGAATTCATATGATTTGTGTGATTCCTAACTACCTCAAATTTAATTCTCAATTTTCCAGCATAATAAATTACCTGCAAACATCCATTAAATCTCACCTTTGTGTTAAGTGCCAATAAGAAAATATCAGCATGTTACCGGGCAAATATGAGATTTTGAACATTGTAAACCTTCTACATTGTTGTAAACTGGTATTTCTGAACCTTCCCTAAACAGATTTCAGTGTTTTACAAATGTGGCAACATTTTCTATGATTGATTTGAACATGTCAAACCGACCCATTTCAGTAATTTAGCCCTGGTCTGCCCTTAATGAAAACAAAGACAGAGCTGTATATCTTTAACATGTGAACCATTACCACATAATACGCGTGCACTTCAAACTTTGAGTCCTTACATCTCTTAAGCTTTCTTTATGCAACACATGTAGTAATCGGCAAGCTATAATTGTTCACTTGACAAATAACATTACAGAAAGAATTCAGGGTTTAAAAGCAAAGTGTTCACTGATAAAAAATACTAACAGAAACTTTTGATTTGCCAAGACCTTGTTGTGGACCTAAGACCTAAAGCTTTCAGTTTGAGGAAGGAGAAAAAAAAAAAAAAAAAAAAAAAAATTCTGATGAAAGTTGTAAATTTCTTTAAAATTAAGTTTTCAAAAATCACATACCGAGTCCATGACAATGACCATGTTGCTGCTTCCCCCAACACAACGACATTGTTGTCATTTCCCAGGCACGCTGTGTGACACACTCTGAGGAAGATGCACATTTGGGTGAATACACTTTCAAAACACGAGCCATACATAAGAAATAACCTTCAGTTAGAGTTAACTACCTGGGCTTGTCCTGGTGTGGGTGAGTTCTCTTGTTCCACTCTCTTTTGTGTGTGTTAAACTGCCAGGCATCATCTAGCAGAGATAGATTTGATGATAAAACCAGTTGGAAAACCCACACTGCTGAATAATGTCATTTGTTTTAGTGTTGCCAATAATCAAAATGTTCTTCCACACACAAAAAAAAAAAAAAAAAAAAAAAAAAAAAGTCTTCAACCTTTGGCACATTTTTTCAAGACAGTTGAAGGATTAAGATAAGATGCAGATAAAATTTTGATTCTTCTAGGGCAAAAGCCTTTGAGGTTAATATTTCTTACTGGAAAGTTAACCACAAAGATCCAAAACCCAACCATGCTTCATTTTGTGGTGGTTTGTGTTATCCATTTATTTGTAGAGTTTGTCCCTGTGGTGGTTTTGCAGATCTGTGGTTAATTTTCATCTTCATGTTGAACCATTATCCGTCCATGAGGCAGAGAGGCCTTTTAGCATGCAGAGCTAAACACTGAAGCATTAGAGATTGATTTATTCTGTAACCAGCACTTACTGAGAGTGTTTCCGTATGTACCTAGACCTCCGTATATGAAGAGCGTGTGATCTGACGTGGGCGTCATGGTGAACATGGAGCGCCCTAGTGGTGCACAGGATGCTGGGATGTCACTGGTGGAAAGTAGAACACAAGACGTCAGTACTTCATTGGCAAGAAGAGCCATCTATTATATATAAATAAAAATAAAGTTATTGAATCAGTTAAAGAGTTTAGAAGTTTTACAATTTTGTCCACATCCATGTTTCTAGGTCTAAGCAGAACATGTCCAACTCTGCTGTTTCCTGCAAAAAAAAAAAAAAAAAAAAAAAATGTTTCAGTAGAGTCAAGTCTTGACAGCGTTAGACAAATACGGCACAAAATGAACCTAGGGGTTAAAAACATGTGTACCAAGTCGGCGTTCTCTGGGATATGTTTTCATGCTTATGGAATGTGACCAGTTATAGTGCAAAGCACTCATTAGCTTAAACTGCTAGCTAGTTGCCTGGGCACAGGGTAAAGGAAAAGAAAATCACTATATCTATACCACCAACAAGGCTCAAAATAGCACCACACTTTGTGCAGATAGTTTATAAAAAAATAAATAAAACAAGCAGTACAGGCGGGCACCATCTTTGTAAAAAGAGTAACTACCAGTCAAACACTGCAACCAGTAACATAGCTCAGGCACTAGCTACGTTTATTTTACACCGAATTTGTCCTTTAACTCATTACAACACCGAGCGTACACGGTCAAAATGCTGCTACCTATCGACATGGTCAGATGAGTCATAGCCTTAAGTATGCAGACACCAACATCGATTTACAGGACCGAGTCATGTAAACAAAACTATTTAATAGATTTATAGGTGTCCACATATTTGGGCGTATTTGGGGTATATTTGCGGTTTTTAACTATGGTGTATACAAGCTTCCTTAGCAAGGTCAAGCCAACTCACCGTGCCACCAGAGATGTAACCTTTGTTCATCAGAAGGGCACTGGCATGGCAGCCTCTAGGGGCAGGAGCAGGACCCTGGACATGGGGAGAAGGAAAAAAAAAAAAAAAAAAAAAAATACAGTAAGTTTACAATAAAATGAAGTCTAAAAGTAAAAAAAAGAAGAAAAAAAAAAGAAGAAAAACACACAAGAGCATATGGTACAGATGTGTGTGCCGACATACAAACTAAGCCTTCTAGTAACCAATCTTTAGACACAAAATCACGTTTCACTCACCCGAGTCTCTGGCATGCTCCATGTAGCCGTCTCTATGTCAAAAACATAGACTTCATTGTTCCAGCCCCAGCACCTAAATAACGTGTTTCCAATTGTTGTCTAAAAAAACAAAAAGATTGTTATATGATCTTGGGAACCAAAGATGCAAATCCGTCAGGAATAACAGTCGCAATGTTTTGTTCACAACATTGGTAAACATTTACCCAGGACATCTCTTCCATGACGAAACTTGACGTTGATGCGTTTCGAACCTCCCCTATAGTCTTACATCCATAGCCACCAAAGTAGATTAATCTGCACCAAGAAATAACACATAAAACTAATGTGAAAAAATTACATGGAATCACTTATCCTCAAACCTTTCATTTACCAGCCCTTCAAAATATCCCTCCTTCTGGAGGCTTTAGAAGCTAGATTTGTTTTCCTGCGGAGCTGGGAGTTGAAGTGTACAGTAAGGGAGAAAATGCCAAATGTTGAAGATGTGAACTGCTGCTTAAAAAGCTCAGCTGTCTAGCTATTATTATAATAGAGTTGTTTATGTAGTGCAATGTCCTCCAGACTGAACTGACCTGTCTCGGTGAACCCAGCAGGAGTGTTTGTTACGCGGCGAGGGTGCCGCTCCCTTGGCGTCTGTCACTTTCTTCCACGAGTAGGTCTGTTGTCTAAGGTCAACGCTGAACATCTACAGAAGGGAGAGTTATATTCAGATACAAAACCTGCATCACTGTTGAGGAGCTGAAACACTAAAAAGTTAGTCAAGATTTCCACATTTTCCTACAACACAAGTGTAAAAAGCAGATAGTTATGCAAGGCTTGATCCTGTCTACTATTCATCGCTATCTTAGTTTCAGTAGCATCTTTAAAAGCATTGATAAAATGCCTTTGCTCTGTTCAGAAAGCCATCGGACCAGATGATCAAGCTGGATAATGTGGACAGTCAGGTATGAGCTTTGCAAAACTGCACTTTAAAGTACACGCCCTGGGCTCGACATGATCTACAAAACAAACTTCATACCTGACATTCAAAATATGTTTTAAGAAATGTAGGCCAAGTCATGCTCTCCTCTATGGAGACACAAAGGCAAAGCAGTCATTGACAAGTTGGATTTAAATCCTTTAAATATGGGAATAACTGCACAATTTTCAGACATTTGCTGCTGGAAGGCGCTCATGGTACTGTGCGTTAAAAGTGATGTAAATGACAGCTGCACACCTACAATCCTTTATGAGATCATCTGAGAGCCATGCATTTCCCATCATGCCATGGGTCTTGCAGTCACGGCAGAGAAACTGCGGTGCCTGGCCCTAAAAACTGATTTTGTCTCAATCTCGTAAGGTTATCGCTGCCCACGTGTGCTGGTGACGTCAGAGCAAGTCGATATCAAGTCGGACACAAGTTTAACCAGAATGCATTGGGAGGCGATCGCCAGAGATTGGTTCTGCACAGAGCCGGCTCATCTCGAACGAGCCTAATGCCTCGGTTAAGTAGGTGGTGGGAGTACGCAACCTCAAAAGCAATGGTTGCTATGCCAGTGGTTCCCATAACTTTTCACATCAAAGACCCCTAAACTGACACAAAGTAGACCATGGACCCCTGTTGGATTCCATTTCATTCCAGGGGTCCCCATCTGATAAGAGTTTTGCTTTAGGTGTTTAACCACAAGGACCTTTACAAAACAGATGAGCAAAATAGTCACATTCTGTCATTGTCACATTCTCTTATTTCCCACCCCCCTTTTGTGTCCACTGAAGGAAGCCCTACGCCCTTGCTCAGTATAATGAAGGGAAGAGACAGCTCCTTTTACAAACAAGGCCCCAGGCTTGAGGTAGTCCACAGCGCCTCACCTGGTTTGTGTGTCCAACGGGGTCACATCCTGCAAAGATGTAGAGCGTGCCGTTAAGATGAGAGCCACAGAAGCCGGATAAGTCTGGGGGTTTGTCACCAGTGATCTCCCGCCGCTCCCTGTGGCACGAAAAGAAAAAAAAGAAGAAAAAAAAAGGGCGATATGAAATAGCCAGCTGAACACTGGGTCATGTAAACTCAAAATGAGAGCTTTGGTGCAACTGTAGCCAGGGGCGTAGCACAAAATCGTGGGCCCTGTAGAAAGGCATTTTCTATTGGCCCCTCACTGCATCTCTTCATTCTAGTTTATTTTTGGGTCCTCCTCACATGAGGGCCCTCGGTACTCTGTCCCCCACCACCAGTCCGACACCCCTAACTGTAGGCTGACCAGTGGGACCGGCCGTTCTGGGAACAGCGAGGATTGTGGGTGGATTACGTATAGGCCTATAGAGCAACGGCAAATACTGTACATCGTTCCCCAAGCTTCCAAAAATCTCGTATTTGAGCTGTTTCTATATTTTATGGTTTTCAACTGCACTTTAATGTTTCATGTAAAGCACTTTGAATTGTGCTATACAAATAAAGCTGCCTTGCCTTTTGCACACTATCATTGTATCTTGTTTGCACCATTTTTTTTTTAAAAGAACAAACATAGCTTTAATGTCAAGGTGACACAGTGTTCATATCAACCGATAAACATTCTTACCACGTCCCGCTGTCTAAATCACAGAGCCAGATCTCATCACTGGGCAACATGACGTCCTCTCCAGCAACTACCTGTTATAGAAAAAGTATGAAAAACATGTATTCTGCCTCCTCTAAAGCCACCAAACAAAGCGTTTGGATGTGAAGTGGGGTGATGTTCAGTGCAAACATTTTTCATATTTGGAGGGTTTAATTGTAACCGTAGATGGATGCCATAGCAACAATCGGGATGCAACAAGATATGTCTGAGAAATGTTCTGTTGAAACATGTTCTGCTCTGCTGTAAGTTGGGCGTTTCTGCATGTTTTGTAGGTCAACATCTCTCTATGCAAAAATGTACCCTCAGGTTGCCAGTTCATTAGGTACACTAATCAAAGCTGCAATAAACAACCCCGTAAGTTATGAGGTTTAAGTTTTAATTTACACGGTATTACAAAAAAAAAAAAATTGCAATGACTAAATGTGGTCATTTTGATTGTCTGCTGGCAAATTATGCTGCGTGCGTGACAATATATTAGAAACACCTCAATCAACTTTTATTCATTTGGCGCATGCATGGAATCGCATTAAGAAGACTAATTAGAGAGAAATATCGCATCAGCTCTTTAAACTTGAGCATGATTCATCCTCAGGCAGAACATGTAGCCTCCAGCTCTAGACACTAAGAAGA
>NC_045753.1:12213207-12214909 GCF_008692095.1 Etheostoma spectabile
AAAAAATGATAACTCCCCCTCTAGGCGACAACATCCTCCAAAACAATGTCAACAAAAAACGGAACTATATTAACGCAGGGTTGATTTCCGGACTGTTGTAGATTGCATTACTTTTTAGTAAGATGTTAAACTGGCAACTCACTTAAAGTGGGCTAATATTGAAAAGTGGTAGCCTACATTGTTATTTTCACCATACTATTATTTAAAGAAGGAAAAAAGAAAAATTACCAATTAGAATGACTGAAGAACACAAAGTCCCCGGATGTGACACAGCTAATGAAAACTTTGAAATGCAGATTTACCTGCACAGGTACGACACACCGACGGTTCTTACCTGGTAACCTCCCCAGACATACAGCGTGTCGCTCTCTATGAACGCCGTGTGGCCGCTTCTCTCCAGCCGGCTCACCGGGGCACTTCTGTCAGCTACATCCATCACCAAAACCCGGACTCTGATTCTCGGACTCACCGCTCAAATAAAAACAACTAAAATGATTCCTACCAGAGAAGGGAAATGCTATGGATGTTGGCTCAGAGCGCAGAGACCTGTTGCTGCTGCTTCGGATGCAGAGCAAAGCTAAATGATTGGTGGGTCGGCGGAACCTGTTTTTCAGGCTCTCCGCCCTGATTTACTCCTCCCATTAGTCTGAGCCCTGTCGTGATGCAAGTTTATTCGTAGAAAACCACTTCGTCATTTAACACCTTTAGGGCTGCACAAATCTTTAGAGTATCTACTTAAGTGGGCCGAACCATTTTACATTGTTTATTGGTTGTTTGCTCTGTAATCAAGCTCATGCATATGTTTTAGTTTACACATCATTTCTGTAGTTCGCATGTAATTAAGTGGGATGTATTCAGGGCTAAGTGCTCAAAATTAACAGAAAGACACATTTGGACTCATCAAACACAGGTGTGACTGATTCAATTACCAATCAGTGCATAGCATTCATGTGAGACACTTCCATAGCTTTAAGGAATCATTATGTGATAAGTTACCCCTGTGCCTTGTTCCACACTGTTACTGATGGGAAATCACAGGTGCCACTGATAGCAATAAAGGACGGGTTCGCCATTTTCAAAGCAATACTCCCATGCCTGAATGTACATTAGAAGTTGACGATATTTATATAAAAAGATATGTTTGCATGTAGTTTCTCCCCAAGAAAAACTTGTATTATTGTGAATAGTTATGAAAATAAGACATTTGGGGAGGAAGTAGAGAGTGGAGCAGAAATGTAATTTATCTTTATATATTTTTTGTTTTGTTTTTATTTTTATTTAAGGAAAATGTTTTTTTACATACTTATTTTTCTGAATTGTATATTGAATGGTTGAATTGATTATGTAACTTAAAAAAATACATATTAAATTTATTAAGTTCTTTAATATCAATGCATCTCACCTGGAATTCACCACTTTTGTCTTTACATTATGACATTTATTAACTCAGTAGCATTGCAAGCGTTAAAGTTTTTGATTAGTTTTGCTTACTTCAGGGCAGTTGCTTTGGTATTTTTCTTCTTTTTTTGATTGTTGTCCTCATCACTGCTGAATCAGTACAATTTTCAAATAAATGCCATCGTTAAACACGATAAAATATAACTACCCTGACAAAAAGGACTTCTGAAAAATCAACGAAAGTATGTTCAGACTTAAAATGGCACTTTGATTTTAAAGCATGATCCAGAAGCACTTGAATGGA
>NC_045753.1:12214919-12224978 GCF_008692095.1 Etheostoma spectabile
CATGAACAATAACACCTTTAAAATTCAATCTCCATAGTTTGGGCATTTCTGTCTAAAACAGAAGAGACTCATAAAGTAAAACACATTTCTATTTCAAAATGGTTATTTATACTTCATACAATAATAAATGAGATGACAAAACAGAAATACAAACCAGGAATAGTACTGCAGTATCCTGTTCTGCATATGAAAATGGGCTTGATGAGTTAACCTTCAATGTCTCTTTGTTACTTCTGTAAGTCTACATCAGAGTCAAATATTCAAGAGAAGGAAGTAAAATTAAGCCAAACTTAAAATAAAAATGTCAGCAATACAGGTTTTGTGGGGTAACTGTGTGCTTGAAAATATTACAACTACAATCTAGCTGAAATATGAGTTTAACAGTCATAGCTGAGAGCAAGTATATGCAAAATATGATTTGCCTTCAGGATAAATGCAAAATCCAATAATTTGTTACTTCTGCCACACGTATACGAGTAATTTACTTCAGTACCTTTATGAACTGTCAGTGTGGCTCACTTCACACACAGCAAATGTTTGACTGCATTTTTTATACATGTATGTAAGAAGGGATGCACAGATCTGATACGGATATCGGATATCAGGCCGATACTGACTCAAACAGCTCAGGCTGTCCGCATTACCATTGTTACATATTACTATAAAAAGTAATGCACTGTAATTTGTATGCATTCTCACATTTTCTTTTTCTGTAAAGTATCCTGAGACTTTTTTGTACATCTTAACCAAATCATTTTGGTGCCTAAACTTAACCAGTCTTTTAAATCCTGTTCAACTTTTGACCAATTTGTTGCTTTATTTGAAATGGTTTTTTTTTTTTTTTCATTTTGTTTTACAAAGATAGGAAAGCAATGTTTGAGTCCAGCCAGATGTTGCCTAAAGGCTCTGCCTCACCAATCCAACGGCCGCCCGTTGGCAGAAAAGGCGGACTGTCTCCCCGAGTTGGTCAATAAAGGGCCTCGGAAAAGCAAAATGACGCATCATGAGCGTACGTTCTGCGCGTACGTGCATGAGACGTAATACATCTCCATAACAGCAGGCGGCGCTAATCTGTACTATCGCTGTTAGTATTGGATCGATATAGGCCAATTAAGTCAAATCGGTGCATCCCTCATTTTAAATACATACATGTCCGTTTGTAAAACTTGAGTTAATATACTGAGAGAAACATTCCACAAAGTCTTCTCGGTGACTGATTATCACCTTTACACAAAATCAGTATCTAGTACAATCTAATCTTATGTTATGGTAAATCAAATGCAAAACTGTCTATTTTATTGATTTTTGGCACTATATTAAACACACACCAAGAGGAAAATAGTGTAAAGCTTCAATTAAAACGAAGGCACGATCAAAATCCTTTGAACATCTCAAGTACTGATATTTTGCATGTTGAGTCCCCAACCTCACTGCTGCATTGTGTTTCAATAAGTACATCTAAGACAAATGCAGATAAACATAATGGTGAAGAAGAATGTTGCATTCGACACGATGAGACAAAAAGTTTTTTTTAAAATGGATGTAAAAAAAAAAAAAAAAGAGTTGGATATGACTTTTGGCAGTAACCTTCACTGTCCTTTGTTTGATGCTGTGTCGGAGTCTGAATTCAGAGAGGTATTAAAGTCACTGGTCAGTACCATTTGTCTGCATTATGTCAGCATCATGAGGCCTGATGTGCCTTTACATTAGTGCAAGCGAGTCTAGCTACTGTATCACTGTTACTCTTACACCTTGCTCTTCCGTTACAAGGTCAGTTAGGGCACTCATAATTGCACTTGCGGTTACTTCATGTAAAAGGTAGATTTTCTGTTATTTTTCTGTCCCGTCAGCGCCCCTCTAGCTTCCTGAAAAACGTGGCCTTGTTAGACATGGCGCCGCCCCGCTGGCTTCGCTCAGTCCTGCAGAACTCTCTCCAGGTATTTCTTCATCCGCTGACAGCGAGGACACGAGTCCTCAGCAGCCTTGCAGGCCAGGTGAAACACAGCCTTGCAATCTTTACACCTGGGTCAGAGACAAATAAATACGATGACTGGATTCAAAGGCAATTTAGAAACAAATACAAGTTGCTTACCACATCTAGAATAAAAACTAATAATGGATAATTCTCTGGTTGACATTCTCTGCATCCAGTTCGTTTTCATATTCAGATATATTGGCCGGTTCTTTTTTGAAATTACTATGGGAGGATGAAACTGAAAGATTTAAAATGCCTCTTTACCTTGTTTTTTGTGTTGTGATTTAATTTTAATGTTTACTGTTACAACCCTAGTGAGAGGTGCATGAAATTACCTGTAAATACTAACAGACCCAGACCAAGGTAAAATAAATAAAGGACTAAATAAGTTTTGGACATGAACAAAGCAGAAGCGAGGTGGCCCAGAATAACGTACCTGGTGGTGATGTCAAACTGGAAGGGGAAGATGATGTCATTAGCATGGCATATCTGACAGATGAAGCCACGCTGGGTGCACAGGTCGCAGTGGAACACATGGTTAGAGGCATACTGCAACAGCGTGCTCAGGTAGGTTGCATATTGACCCTCTGCTATCTAGTAAAAAAAACAAAACAGGCAAACACAAATTAAGATGTTTCAAGGTGGCAGATGATCAGTGCGGTAACACAATCAACACAGCAGGATACCTGTCGTAGGTCCATGACACTGTACAGATGGCTCGACTCCAACAGGTACGTTCGCGGCTCCATTCTGGTAGAGAATTTAAAGGTGCATATAATAAAGATGTCGTAATAAAATATGGTTAAATGTACAACACATATGCATACACATACCTGGCTTGGAGTTTCTTGCAGGCTCCGCTGCGGCAGGTGAGCAGGTAGTCGCCCAGGAGGCGTAGCCTCTGCCGCAGGTTGTGGGCCTGAGCCATGGACTCAGCATGGTTAACCAACTCAGGGTTCAGCCGCTCCAAGTTCAGCAAAGGCTCCTGTTCTACCTGAGCCAGCAGATGCAGGGCCTTCTTAGACACCTGGACAGACACACACACACACACACACACACACACACACAGGTCACATTCACAAGGTCAGAACATGTTGAAGTGGTGTGTGATTACTGAGGGCGAGTGTTACAGAAGAAACTCTGAAAAAACATCAAATTGTTGCACGTTGTATTATTATATTATATTAACGTATGTCTTTAAAATAAAACCAAAGCACGTAGTGGGTAAACAGCCCACAGCTAGCCTCTGTCCTTTGCGTTCCACCCCCGGGATTGCTCCCCCGAAATATGATAATGCCATCTGTGTGCATATGTAGGATCTGATGTGATGTGCTGCACCTACCTCTCGTAGTGTGAGGTCCCAGTTGTGCACCATGCGTGAAGGGATGATGGTGACGTCACCGTGGTGACAGGAGTCACAGTAGTACTGTCCCGAGAACTCACAAAGCCTGGCTCTGCCCAGGGATGGGCCGATCTGCTGAGGACACCCTGCGTATGATACACAGCAAACAAAACCTCAGCCTCTGATTCACACCCACAAAACAAGAAACGGATTCACATTTAGGCTGACGCGCGCAACACAAACTCCTGAGCAGACTTGAAGATTATTTAAATCCACAAAGACCAGACACGCCACACTTAACAACTGTTTCCACCAGGATACCATGATTTTCACGTCTCAGTCAGAAAAGAGCAAATACTGAACAAGTGGAGAATATGTGCACCACGATTGAAGTCGTGTTGCTAGCTCTCATGAGAACATGGATTATAAAACAGTTTAATGAAAGGAATATTCATCAGAAAGAGTTGCTTTGATAATTAATGCATCGTGTGATAAAGGGAAAAACACAAAGGAAAATTGTAACTTCTAAATTTGTTAGATAGCGAAAGGACAGATGAGAGGAACAGAAGATAAAATAATAGCTACTCTACATATTGCACTAGTTTGATTGCTGTTGTCATGTTTTTATTATTTTTTTCCTTTGCACATGTAATGTTTATGTCCTGATTCAAATCCCAATGACAGGCATCCATCAAAAGATCAACTATTACAACCCTTAAACGCAACACACTGTATGATTTTATCCCCCAAATATTGAAACTGAACCAGACATAGTTGGCATATTAAGAAGCAACTCAACAATAATAATGAATGTGTGTTAATGTTATTTGTTGCAAGATTAACAACTAAAAATTACCTGCACACTTGAAGCTCTGACTGTCCAGCCCCTTCTCTGAGGGTACAGTGCACAGATGAGCAAAAAGTGCTCCATCTCCTTTTAGTCTGTGCTGCACCAGTCTATGGAGATTTCCAGTCACTCCTGGGCATAGTACAGCTGGCTCTCCAGAGCCTCCATCCTCCTCACTCTCCAGGTAAGAGTCCAGAGCTCCTCGGATCAACGCCCTCCAAGAACGAGCCTCCTCTGGGTTCTCCGCCCTCAGTCTAAGTGTCTCCCTGACGGTCAGCAGTTTGAAAAAGGACGGTCCACCCAAAGATACGTCAGGCACCACATCTCGGATTTCCTCAACAGGGTGGGTTTGCCGCAGCAGCTTCTTTCCCTCTTGTACCCGAAAGCCTTTTAAAGCCTCCAACGAGAGGGAGAAAACCAGAGGCGCCCATGTCCGAGCCTCAGAATCAATGGAGAAGTACAAAACCGCTTCTTTGATGGCATCCGTTTCCAAATCAGCACTCCGAGACCAGTCAAATTCTTGTAGAGGAGGAGGTGCCTCCTGCGCTCCATACGTCCCTGTGTCCGAGAGTGAACCTTGCTCAGGGCTGGAGGGGGCAGAGGAATGGGATGACACATCCACACCATTCTCACTGGTGGGTTGCAGCACCTCCCACTGCTCCTCAATGCGAGATGCAGGACGGCATTTGTTGACGGCCTCTACTATCCGGTCCACCCAGTCCTCAGCTTCGCCGCGATTGGCTGCCCGGAGGTACAGTCGCTTCCCAGGGAAGGCCAACTCAAAACGGCCCTCAGGTGAAGCGATGCGAGCGTCTTCACATCGCACCAGGGAGCAGTTGTCACAACACGTCCGCTCCTCTGCATTCAGATACAGCCGGAACTCAAAGGGCGAAAGTTCACAATAGTGATCACGCCACAATCCCATCGCACTTCGCCGCTCGAGATGACCGAGCTTCAGCAAGCCCCGAAAGGGGTTGAACAGCCCTGACAGACAGAAAGATGGACACAGAGTCAGTGTAAGTTATTATCTATTATCTTTGGTCTACTTTCACATTGTGGAGACTGGTTGAATGCTAGAGACTCGTTTTAAATTCGTCATAACTGCTTTTACTACTTTGTTCAACCATAAAGTCACAAGAAAAATGTGACAAATATGGACATTTAAAAGCAGTGAAAAGATCATGATTCTGCGGAACTAAAGGGCTAAAATGACCCAGAAAAAACCCTTTACATCACTCTTTTTTTTACTATATAGTTTACAACCATAAGCATCGAAATATTGTTCCTCTCTAACTGTAACGCAGCTTTTAGGGAACTGAGAAAAAGTCAAGTCAGAGGGTTAAAATATCTGCCATAAAACAGAAATAACCTAAGCAGCAGCAGTGGTTTTCATCATCAAACATTCTCTAGCATTTATGGTGCACAACTCTATTGCCTCAACAGATGATTCAATAAGGGCAACCTATTCCGTTCACGTGACGCACTGAGGTTATACATTAGCTGTTCCCTGGAGCACTGCCTCTATAGATAATGGAACAACAAATGCTTCATTGAGGTGACGTCTTGCAAGCAATACAAGTCTACTACATTCCAGTGCAATCCAAATTCCAATAAATGACGTATCAAAAGGTGTGTTTCTATTTGATGGCTGGTACATAACTGTTTGGGGTGTGGTTAGAGCTGCTATGTTTTCATTACACAGTGTTCCAGTGATGCAAGAATTTTCTGCCTCATGTGACCAGTATTATTTACCTTTTAACTTAACTCCTTGGTGGCCACCTTTACGACTACACTGAAGGCACCCTGTGGAGGTTTTGACCACTAGTAGCGCTATGGTAGCCTGGAAATACAGACCCAAATCCGAAAGATTAAGGGTCTGGCATCGAGTAATGAAAGATGCCCATCTCGAGGGGTGGCATCAAACGTGCATTTGAAAATCTCACTGCACGCAATGAGATAACACTACAACTAGTCACAACAATACACCAAATCCAGAGCCCCATACGCTTAGCTACCAGCGGAGCTAACTGGTAGATTAAATTGTCGTCATCTGTTTAGCTCGCCTCTGGCCTGCCCATATCCGGTACGATGTGACTAGTGCAGCTCAGCTACAAGGGTATAGTTAATGAGCAGCATTACTTGATGCCAGAATAACTCGCAGAGCAACTTCAAATTGTGCTCTTGTAAGGACTCTGGATTTCCGGGGAAGTGCTATGGAGCAATGTTTTCACATAGCTGAGCAATATTCTGTATTGGTTAATAATTAAGGAATGTTGTTAGTATCACTGAAGATGTTATATGTGCATTTGATTGGTCATATTATCCGTAATATATAATAATAATAATAATAATAATAATAATAATAATAATATCAAAACATCATCTCTACAATCTGTGAATAAGTTAAATTAGGTCCTGTGATGTCTTGTGTTGGGTTATGTTGAATGTTATGTTTTGTTATTATTTTGGATGTTTTTCTTTCAGTGATGTGTTGAATGTTGTTTGTAATGTATTAGTGATGCTTGGTAATGCAAAGCTGCCCAAGCTTTAGGTGGACTCCAGGAAGAATAGCTGTGCCTATGGCCCCAGCTAATGAGATCCCAATAAATCAACATCACACGATTTGACTACAGAGGGCAGAATGCACCAAATCGACTTTTAAGAGAAGCCTGTGTTGCAAATGTTTCAGGCTGAAGGAAATGCATTCAACCTCGACAACACACTGAGTGGAAACAGCAACTTTGATGAAATTATTTGACAGATTTTTTTTCTAATTAACCGATTAGTAATCTGTCTTCTTTTTGTATGACCAGAAGTCCAAAACTCAGCAGATATTTAGTTTACAAACATATGACAAAGAAAAGCAAGAGGTCACCTGATTAGAAATGCTTGAACTAGACAGTGATTGCCATTTTCCCTATTTTTGTTTAAAAATGGTGAAAAAAAAAAATTTGATCAAATAGTTAGGAGACACGTTTTCCGATGATGAACCAGGTGTTTCGCTCTAGATGAGACAGACCGATCTGTTTGTAGATGGAGGCAGAAAGCTAAATGTGTTCACTGTTCCATCCAAATGATTTTTTTAAAGATTATTTTTGGTGGATTTTCCGCCTTTAATGGATAGGACAGCCAGGTGAGAAAGGGGGGAGAGAGGGAGAAGACATGCAGTAAATCGTCACAGGTCGGACTCAAACTCTGGACCTCTGCGTCGAGGTATGAACCTCTATGTAAATGTGCGCCTGCTCTACCAACTGAGCCAACCCGGCCACACCACCACGCAATGATGATTAAAGATCATAAAAATCATCTAGACTCAGTACTGTATATTCTTCTTCATTTTCTAAATCTAATCATGGAAATACCTATTTGTCTGCGATGGACGACACTGGGAGGTGACTGAGAAACCTTGAGCTCAGCCGTGGGAGCAGGAGGAGGCACCTCCTCAGGGTCTGACACGTCCTCCAGATGGGGCTTGTAGATGTCATCGTCCGAGATCCAGGAACGAGAATGCTGCAATGGATGTGACAGAAGTATTTTTTTTTTTTTTTACAGTGATCTTAGAAAGACGTACATTCAGTGGACAAAATGAACACCATTCACTAGCCAAATGCTGGTAAAATATGCAAGTGGCCGTTAGTATTGCTTTACTTAATAGCCCAAAAAAAAATAAAAAATAAACTGTAACCTATTGAGTGGCTGATAGAATTTAAAAATTCACTTGGCATAAAAAAAATCTTTTACTAGAGCATTTGGCCAGTGTTAATTTTGCACCCTACGTGCACTTAATTTCTGCGAGCAGGGTGCTTTTCCATATTCAGACAAGAGACCGACATTAATGGAGTGCATGTTGGAAAGGGGTGAAGAGGTTCCTTTATCTAGCACACCATGTGGGAAGGAAAAAAACGTATTTTTTCACTTACTATTCAGGGCTGCAACGATCAATCAACCACTATTTTAATAATTATTTAAGTCACTTCAATAGCAAAGGTACCAAATATTCTCTGGTTCCAGCATCTCAAATGTTAGGCTCTGGTGCTTTTCTTTGTTTTATAAATCATTCTAAACTGAATATCTTTAGGTGTTGGACAGCCACGTCAAACAAAAGAAAATATTTGAAGATGAGAGTATTTAAAAAAAAAAAAAAGTGATTTCTTTTTAATTGCCAATTAAAATTGACATTAGTTGAAGCCCTACTTTCATTGTTTTCCAACAAACCGATTAGATCAGATTTATCAATTTGGTTGCAGAGAATACAGATGAGCTGCATTCAATGATTAGACCACAGTTTGTGGTGAGCAGTTTTTCTTATCATGTGTCTTTGGAGGTTCGTAGTGTGAGAACTTTAATAACTGTGTTAAGGGTCATGTAAAGATGAGCAGAAATATGTCCCTATCTTGACTTGTTTCACTAACCAATGTGTGGCAACCACAGAAAGTCCTACATTTGGGGAAATGTTGTAACATATCCTGGAGCTGTCTCTGTTTGGACATCACATGCACAGTAAAGAATACAGATTAAGGAGGTGTTTTATTATGCTGTTTTACTTCCTTTCAAGGTTGCTCTAAGACAGCAGAACTAACATGACTCA
The DNA here is from genome assembly GCF_008692095.1 of Etheostoma spectabile. Classification (NCBI taxonomy): domain Eukaryota; kingdom Metazoa; phylum Chordata; class Actinopteri; order Perciformes; family Percidae; genus Etheostoma; species Etheostoma spectabile. The sequence goes on from NC_045753.1 coordinate 12,223,672, forward strand.
TGATCTCCTTGAGTGGGAAAAAATAACTATTTTCCATGAATTAATAAATAGCTTGTCACGATTTTCCACTTTGATACACTGGCTTACAGTTTTAAGAGTCAGGTGTCTTATTTGTCATTGCCTCAGTGGAAATTGCCAAAAAGCAACTCAGGAGCATGGGCCATTCTGCATTTCCCATATTTGTAAAATCCTATGTAGTCGTATACAGGAACCACAACACAGTGAAACACAAAATGTGTAACAGTCAGGAGAGTGTTAGTGCATCTTTGTGTATGCAATATACTCACTGATAAAGAATCTGAGGACAATTTTGTGCTCAGGATGCTGGTGGAGCGACGTGAGCCTTGATGCACTAAAGGCTCTGAAGTCTCTGCTTTTTTCTCTACCTGAAGAGGCTCAGGACTCTCCTGAAAAATGGTTTCATGTACTTCTTCTACAGGCTCCACAGGCTCCACAGGCTCCACAGGCTCCACAGGCTCCACAGGCTCCACAGGCTCCACAGGCTCCACAGACTCCACAGACTCCACAGACTCCACAGACTCCACAGACTCCACAGACTCCACAGGCTCACTGACTGTAGCGGGCATGTCTGTGTCTGAGTGTGACTCAGAAGAAGTATTGATGGACACTTCAGAGGGAGAGTAGTTAACATGGTTCTCTTCAAACGCTGTGGGTGGCTCTGAATCAGATAGTACAGAGTTTGGGAGTGTGTCCATGTGGTCTTGGGATGGTGTTGGGGGACCCTGGGTCTCGTTGTCAGAGCCACTGTAAATGGCCGTCTCTGAGTACTGATCTGGACCTGTGCTGGAGACAAAGGAGTCTTCACGCATGGAGTCCTGACTGCAGTGGCCACTCTCCCTGAACTCTGTCAGAGAACTGAAGAGATGAGGACAAGTCATGATATATTTAACTAAAAAGGAGTTTATTGTTGCCAGTTTCTATTTCTAAAGAATAAAGCTGACATTATTCTATATTTGTCAACAAACCCAAAGAAACGCCCCAAGCCCATTCATTCCTATTGAAGACGTAAATCTTAAAAAAACACGTATATATTATTTTGTATAAAAAATAAAAAAAAGAATCAGTTATTTCCTTGAACTGGACACCAACTTTAACCAACTTGTCCAAAACAGGAGTAAATATTGCATTTAATGGGGACTATTTTCAGCCGCAGATAAATCCACATTGGGTGCTCAGGTCATTATCTTCAGTAGCAAGATAGTGAGTTGTATATGGGATCACCTTAAAAACACTACAGTGTGTGTGTGTGTGTGTGTGTGTGTGTGTGTGTGTGTGTGTGTGTGTGT
>NC_045753.1:12224992-12263800 GCF_008692095.1 Etheostoma spectabile
TGTGTGTGTGTGTGTGTGTGTGTGTGTGTGTGTGTGTGTGTGTGTGTGTGTTCATGGTTTATAAAGGAGCATGTCATCCAGTGCAGCAGTGCGGCTCATTGATGCGTTTTATTCTTTCATTGTTGGACAGGCAGTGTAGTTAAATCAAGCTATTGCCCTAATCTGATCACTCTGCATGTGTATGCATGTAAACATAGTCAGTGTGTGCAACAGGAAACCCTTTTTTTCTGTATAATTTCACTTGAAAATGTTACCGCTGTGCCCCTGCAATATCATCAGCTTTATCCTTCAACTCTTATTTGCTCTTTTGTTTTAATATATCCAAAGACACCGCTAAGAAGATACACTTACTCCTGCTTTGTCCTCTTGGTGCTGTTGCTGACATTAATAGGCATTTCCAGGTCGCATGAAGACCACTGCTCTCCTGTCGGGCTGCGGGGGTCCTGCCCCTGCAGGAGGCTATCAGAGCTCAAGCTGGAGGAGAGCTGAGAGGAGCCTGTGGTGTTCAGGCTTAAATTAGACAAGTTGAGTGCAGTCCTACCCCCTTGGAGTGCACTTGTCCTTCTCTCCAACACTGGGCATCCACTCTGCACATCCTGTGCATCGGATGAGCCGGACGACTGAGACACTGTATCCCAAGATTCTTTATACATGGGCTTGAAGGTGGGAAGGTCTCCTCCATTGATGGGCAGATCGAGTGTTTCCGCCTGGGACAGGGGGCAGAGTCCAGCGAGAGCCAGAGGCGTGGTGGTCCATTCGTTGAGGACAGCAGACTTGTAGGAGAGGTTGAATGTAAGTGAGGCCAGACCCTGGAGGTAGCTGAGGAGAACTTCCCGCTCCTCGGTGTCCAGGAGCAAGGCACTGGGCTGGTAGTGGGCCCGCAGCTTGGAGCCCTCACGAAAAAGCGATGCAAGGTAGCACTCCAGTAGGCCGTGGTTGAGAGCCAGCCGCAGCCATGCTCGGCAGCGACCCACATCCGTGCCCACGAAGCTGATCTTCTCCAGCTCTGTGATCACATCACTGGGGATTTAACGGAGTGTGTTATTACACTTTTGAGTAAGTTTTCACAGAATAATGAGTTGTAAGGTTGCACCTAACAAAGTTTTATTCCACTTAATCCAAAACCCGAAGATCTTCAGTTTAATTTCACATAAGACAACGAAAGGCAACAAATCATCTCATAAGAGAAGCTAGAATCAGGGAATGTTGGGCATTTTTGTTTATCAAAGTTATTATTACCCTATTATCAAAACAATGTGTGATGCCCTGTTATCATAAATGTGCCTTTACCGGTGGGTGACTGTCTTGAGGAGGCTCCAGAAGAAAGGCTGAGGGAGAGGTCCTCGGTCTGCTTTCTTACTCCGGCCCCCAGCCTCCAAACGGATGTATTTGCTCTTGATACCGTGGATGAAGATGGCCTCCAGGGCACAGCAGAGGAGGTTAGCATCAGCATCTTCACTGGTGACCACTGTGTCCGATGTTACATATCGCTTCTGCAGGGCCTTGAGTGACTGTGTCAACCTCTCTTTGATCTACGTGACAATGTGACAATGCACAGGAGAGGAAATATGATCAACTTCATTGTTTCTTTTGGACATAGATCAACTAAGGTGTGGTTCTGATGAGAAGTGAGTAGGCAAATAACTTCTCTGTTCACCAACACACATAAAAGGCAAATGACTTGCATTCCAATCTACAGTGTGATTATGATAAACAGAGAGAGGGCAGTGGCCATATTGTTATGAAACATTGTCAGTAGATTACCTGCAGTCGGCTGACATCGATAGACAGAGAACCCTTACATTATGCAATAGGTTCGAGAGTAAAAACTGATTCTATAGCAAAACTCTAAAAAGTGATGGCCTGGGCGTTCTCAACACTGAAGCACTCTTATTTTACTGTGCTTGGCTTGGCAGGACTTGAACAACACAGCAAAAAAATACTTTGTGTATAATGGAGGACAAATTCCTTGCCTGTTTTCATAGTTTCCTGACTTACATACATTAACGTATTAAGTCAGCAGTCAATTTGCGAGACACAAACATTTACACTGCACTATTGAACTCTTTTTTTGACTTATTATTTTAAGCTAGTTGACCACTATTTTAAAATCCAACTGTTTATCTTTTTTTTTAACTTAATGCCTTTTTTGTTCAGTTCAATGTACAATAGAAAGAAATAATCTCCTCTCATTGTTTTTCTAATTCAAAAATAAATATGTTGTATTTTAGCAGTATACTGACAACAGCACAAATACAGAACTGAGTACACTTTAATATCTGTTCATTTATCACAAAAAATATTGTTAGAGATGTTTAACTTTATTGCATATTTCCTTTATATTGTGCAGCCAAATGTCATCCATCATACTATAACAGCCATACAATAAATTCTGCAGGTCTGTACTCACTCTTTAAGGCTTTGTACTCTATTCTTATTGATCTGCCAGAGTTATGCCATTGGTTCTGGGTCTGATCTTGTCTTTTTTAAAGCATTGATAGATAAACCCATATTAACTACTCTAAGTAAGATACACAGGCAAGTGGATGAATAACCAAGTTCAGTGCAGAAAGTGGGGTAATGTTCAAGTACAATTACAACAGTACAAGTACAACATGTACTACTTAAATGTCACAAGCTGACTATGTTTAGCAAAAATCCATTCCAGGACGCCAATAAAGCCAATCTGACACCTTCCCCAGAGGTATCACAGTAACAATTAGAGCAAAAACACCAGCCAGGAGAGGAAAAAGCTTGTAGTTTTACCTGTTTGACATCTTTAGCCTCAGGTGGCGTATCTGGCATCTGTGTTGCTAGCATGGCACCTCTTGCGAAGGTTTATTCCCACATGGCACGCTGAAACACAAAAACAAAGACTATTCCTTTTAATATCTGATGCGTTGTCTCTAATCACAACTATGCCCCTGAGCCCCGCTTCCCTGTTATCATTACTTTTTGACATTTGATGTGAATAAACTAGTGCAAGCTTGTGTTTCCTGGCAAACATGCAAGGCTTGTGATAAGGAAGCAGTTTTTTGTTTTTTTCTTCCTTCCTCACCTTTTGTCACATTTATCACTGGGCTATCATTACATTTTCCATCACGAGACTGTGTTCTGTGGCATATCTGCTATTTCATGGTTTCAGTGAGTAACCCGCGTTGTAACTTAGTCATGTGAGGCACTGATTAAAGAGGATGTCTGCAGGGAAGTAGCTACAAAATGCTTTATGACTTACTTCCCCACTCAAAAAGCACTTAAAATCTTAAAAGTCACTCTCTTCAAAAGGCCTGGACCTCCACTGACAGACAGACTCTTAACCCACCACCCTCGAGTCACTAGTATGCACTACATTTACACACTTCCTGGAATATTAGCCATGACCATTGCACACATTATACATACTGTGAACTTCAGCACATCCCATGATCAATATTTTAGCACACCCTGCACTGAACAGTGCAGCCTTCCTTCTTTCCCTTTCTTAAACAGTTTTATTGTACTTGTGTTAGTTTTGCTGTAGTGTCTTTTTAGACACTTTTTATTGTAATATAAAAATTAATATCAAGCTACTGTAACGTGCACACTATTTCTATAGTTTTAAAGGGTTTTCACTTAAAGACCAAAAACCAAAGATTAAACAGCTAAAGTGCTAAACATCTTGAGACCTAAAGATACTAATAATCTAATGCCTTCAAACTACTGGCTGAAGCAATTAATCAAATGGAACTGGCCAAATGAAGAGCTAAATCTGCCAAAATGGAAAAGAAGTGTTTGGTCATTGAGTGAAATCCACTCAGTGTGGTAGATTCATCAAATCCCTTTCAAGCAGGAAATTTGCATACAGTACACAGAAAGAAAAATGACTGGACGACTAACCTGTATGTATGTTCTTGTCCTTGTTTGCATTTGTACCGTTGCAATTGTATGCACTAAATACACCAAAACAAATCCCTTGCATTTTAAAACTTACTTTAGTAATTCATTTGATTTTCGGATTCTGAACCAGGATCCAACCTGGCACCGCTGACTCCCTGCCTACCTAGCACTATATGTGGTCTCCAGAAATGCCAAGCTGCTGACAAAAACAGGATTACTAACAGTAGTAACTACTAACAATAGTACATATGCAAGTGTCGTTACGTATTAGCCTTACAAAAGCGTAACGTTTGCAGGTAGTTTGTTTGTATATTGTGACAGTTTAAAAGGTTATAAAGAGTCGCCTTAACGCAAGTTGTTAATTTAAATGTTAGCTTCAGTTTTGGGCGTGTGTGGGGCATTTAAGCACGAGAGGGAAGGTTAAGACAGCATAATATTAGACACAGAAAACCAAACCAAGCAATTTAAAGCGCCATTCATGTAGCAGTTCGGTAACACAGTATATAAAATGCAACCCTTACAGGCAGTCTGAGCTAGGAGTCTGAGTGGGGCATTAACGTTAATGTGGCTAGCTTCCTTACCGAAACAGGTTGGCTAACTTGTCATTAACGTCCAAAGACAACCGCAAAATCCTCTGTAAATTCTTATAGACTCAGTAGAAGAATGTTAAAAGCAGGTCAATCCGTACAGTCGCTCTCCATCGCGTCCAAAACATCCAAAAAAGCACAAAAATGCGTTAACTAACATTTGTTTTCACGAGTGGGTAAGACTCCTCTTGTCAGTAGCTATACATCTGAAGACAGATGCATCATGGGAACTACACCAGTGCTGCCTTCAGGCTCCATCAAAGAAACACAGTAGTCATGAGATGAGCGTTATAGGAAAGTACAAAACATTTTTTACAGACATTAAACCTTTATTTCATGGCATGTGCTTGTCATTTGCGCGCGTGCTCACATACTGACTTCTTTGGTGTTTTATTAAAGCACAATTTAGCCTGCACGTCATCATATCTGACCTCACACTGACACAAATGGAGCCGTTACCGGGTGTAATGCTTGTTTTATCGAATAAAAAAGGACTCGAAGGAGTGAAATATAGACTACTAATATACTATAATAATTTGTATGATATTAAAAAAATATTGCACATGTCTGAACTTAGCCTACGCTAAGTAGAAGCAGCGGTGACAGTGGTGCTACAGAAGTTAATGTAGTTTACGAGTAACCCCCAAAGGCAGCACAGCTTTTGAGGCGTGCTAATGTTGTTGCTCTGTTGCAGACATGTGAGGACTTTGTGTACCCTCTCCTGTCACAGAGTTCCTTTGGCTTACATCACAGCTCAGAAAAGTTTGAATCATACACTCTACAGCTTGTAAACTGTGCACTGTATTTCCAGACTGCAGTGGCACTAGAAATGGATTATTCTCCACCAGAAACAACCCACTGACAGGAGCTAATTAAACTTGTATGTGACTATTTTGGTATAATTTAACATTTACTTAATTTCATCTTTGTGCAGGTTATCATTTCTTGAAACAAACTTTTAAAATTAACTTAAAGCATAATGTGGATATACAGCTGATATTTAGTAATTAGTAATGTTTTTTTTTACTCACTCTGGCACCTTAAATTGTCATTTATGAAATAAAATGTAGTACAATATTTCCATCTATGTAGGCCTACTAGTGAAGTTGTAGTATTCAGTGATGCTTACAGACCCCGGCGTCCCAGCTGCAGCACTGTCGTGCCAATAACAACAATACACTAGAATGTGGGAGATGAACAGATTATTATTAGTATGATTAATCTTTAAAATAGTCCTTAATTACAGGCCTACAGGGGAATACGACCCACAGTTTTTGAGATGGAAAAGATCTCAGAAGTTTTTCGACGCTGGCCTCGGAGCTCGTAGCTGGTTGAAGGGATTCCAGGATTCCAGGTGGAAATTGGGATTTGCTAAAAGGAGCAATTGAATGCATGGGAAAAAGTGGGCGGTCACTGTTAACTCACCAACAGTGTTTGAGGGTTCCTCTTCCTTGGCAACAAGCAGCAAAAAGAGCACATTGCAACTTAAAACATTTGAAGTAGCTTGACGTGATTGGTCAACAAAGTCTACATGCTTTTTTTCTAACATATTTTCTATTTTCATTTATTGGTATTCATATAATTTACAGTAGATAAGAACAAAAAACTTGTAAAATTGTATACATTGGAATTTTCAAAACGTTGTAGTTTTGGCACTCAACACATGTGTGCATTGATTAATTCCATTATCATGTATGTCATAGAACACATACAGTATACAGTTACATGATTGATTCCACACAACGCTCTTTGGCAAGTACACATCTCTACTTTCATTCATTTTGGGGCGTCTTTTTCAATTTTAGGGCAAAAATTGAAGTGGTTTTGAGTAAACGTTGACATCTTCCAGTCTGTGATTATCTATCAACATACGTTCCTTTAATTTTAGTCTACATAATTCCTAATTTCTGCTTTTCTAACTCAAACATTAGGTATAATTTTTTAAAAATGAGATGAATTAACCATAAATTCCAAAAAATAACTGTAAAACTAAAGTCAATAAGTTAGTGTTACGTAGTGATAAATGTCAAAAAGGGCCAAAAATGTAATAAAAAGTTAAAACATCCATGAAAAGCATCAACAAAAGTGTTGATTTTCAATTTTGACGGGAAGACAACACAAGGGTTGAAGTGCCTTTGACACAGCAAACATGTTGGGAAAACACATTAGTTCCAGCCATAAATGGAAAGTGCAATTTAACAATACCATAAAAGAAGGATGATATGATGAAATAGCAAACAAAACACCAGAAGTCCCTCTGTGGAGACCAATAAAGCCTTATCTGTCTTTCTGCTCTTTAAAGCCTCCTTCAGAAACGTTGTGACGTGGGACGTGATTTTCATATTGCAGTCTGAGAATGTTACACATCATGTCTCTCAGGCCGCCGTCACTTCCATTTTCACTTTGGGGAAGCGCTTTCTTTTTATGCCATGACTGGAATGTGGACATGCTGCAGTCATGTCGTCATATTCAACTGTGATTGACAGATGCTATTAAACCAATAAACATCCATTAATGGTGGCAAGAACAACAAATACAGAATACTAGTTTTTATAACACATCATTGTCCTGCACAGAGAGTCTGCAGACTAAATTAAAACTTAATAAATACATATAACGTCTTGCCTTAAATCTCCAAATTAAAAAGAACTAAACTGACAAAATTAAAAAAAATAAATGTCACAAAGCCCCCTCTTAAATACACATTAATACACATAAATACACATTTAATTACCTAACTTGCTGATTGAGTTTGATTGACTTGATGAGTGTGTGTGAGTTTGTGAGAGTTATCGCATGTTCCCGCATGTTGTTTAATTGTACACATTACAAAGAATAATATGCATAGCCTACTTTTTGTTCATGTGAGAGGAATAAAAATAACAACCGTTTGCTAGACAAAATATTAATTGTATTGACTATTTCATTTGAAGAAACATAACATTTGGCTGAAAGCAGAGTTGAAAAAATGAAGCATGTCGATCAGTTAAGACAAGTACGTGATTAATAAATACACAAACAACTCAATAATGCATATGTGAATATGTAAATGGTTAAATAGTGAATTGGTAGATACTGCATGTGGGCAAATACATTAACAAGAAACACATGATCAATACATACACAAGCATCTCAATGATATATATATGTCACTCAACAGCTGACATTTCAGCATTTCTGGTGCTTCTTTAATAAAAAGTGTTATTGTGTTATATGGACTTTAATGTTTGTGCATCAGAGCCTGAACAAGGCCCTTCTTATGTCTGTCGTTTGATTTTATTACAAATCTGTTTTCCTGTTGTTAATGTAACAAGAATAAAAACAATAAACAAGATTTTATTTGCTGGAGAAAGTCTTCTTTTTATTGGCTTTTACAGGTATAAAAAGTAAAAAAATAAAGTTGATCAACAACATATTTATAAAAAATACTGGTTGTGCAACAAGTCACTATATAAATAAGCAATAAATACATAAATACATAAATTAATGAATCTGAGAGAAAACACAGGTTTTAGTCATTTTAAGCAAATAATAAATAATAATAAATAACATGTTGATCATAATAGACAAATACATGATCAATACATGCAGACATCTCAATAATAAATACATCCATATGTTAATAAATAAATAGATGCTGCATGTGAGCAAATAATTTAACCCATTGTTAACGTGACAGATGTTTGTTGGGCACCAGAGATAAAACCAGCTGTTCTACTCGGATCAGATGGGTTTTCATTTCCTCCCTGACCAGCTCCCAGGCTTCAGCACTGTGGCCCTGCAGACAGAAATATATATCCGCATTATTAAAACCTAATAGATACTGTAGACAGATAGATAGATAGATAGATAGATAGTGATAGATAGATAGATAGATAGATAGATAGATAGATAGATAGATAGATAGATAGATATAGTAGGTATTATTGAAGAAAATGCTGTTGCTGTAAAAAGGAAATTTTGTGGGATGAATAAAGTATAATCTAATCTAATCTATAGATAGATAGATAGATAGATAGATAGATAGATGGATAGATAGATAGATAGATAGATAGATAGATAGATAGATAGATAGATAGATAGATAGCTTACCATTCGCTCCAGGACATGGTGTGAGAGCTTCTTGAAATACATGTGCAGCTTCTTGTTCTTCTTCTTGTGGCCGTGGCCCTGAATCTAAATGAATAACAAGGAAAACAGTTATTTTAGAAAGTTGCATCCCATTCCCTATCGGCTTATTTACAGACATGTAACCCTGGCACATAGACCAGGACTTCAATGTTACAGAAATCCAATTAAAGGTACACTCACACAGGAGTGGAGGCCGTCGGCCTGCTGGGTTACAGCAATGAGAAAGTGCTCCACTGTGGTCTCCTCCCATGATGCAGAGCGGTGGTCCTCCTCAAACAGGGAAACCATCTCCTCCAGAATCTGAACTGTGAAACTCAGTTTGTCCTCAGCCTGGAAGAAGAAGACCATTCAAAGGTTACAATAGGAAAATATTCAATCTAACAATAATCAAGTCACGTCTTTGTCTTTTGATATTTATCAAATAAACCTTGAAGCTGACTTACTGATGCTTTGGACGCCTGGGTGTACAGATGGTTAGGGAAGTCCACTTCATCCTCAGTGCTGTTAGTGGAATTGATTAGCCTGCATCACACACACACACACACCATGAAGTAAACAAACAATAGAGTAAACTCCTTCAATGACTTTAAAGAACATAATAAAGAAGTCCACTTACCATCGTATCTATTAGAGCCAAAGCCTTTGTACTGTGCTGTCTGAATTTATGATCCATCCATCTGCAGCTCAGCGAGGAGCCTACCCCGGACAGACTGACAGACAGGCACACGAACAAGATCCCGATCAGCATTTTAGAATAAGGTTCCAGTTCTCTTAGTATGGAGCAAATACTGATTTCTCTCTTCAAGCAGTTGTTGTGTTGGAGCAGAGCTGCAGCGCCACATTTATACGGCAGGGACACCTATTTCACTTTCCTAACACAAACACTGAGGTGAGCTGCTTGCATCATTTCACACGGTCACTTTTCGCATTTGAATTATTGTTGTATTGAATTATGTGCCACAATATAATAAGGTTGCATGTTGCATGTTGAAATACCGAGCTTTAAAATGCTACGTCATAATACGGCAACGTAGGCTACTTTAGATCATCACACCGATTTGTCTGATTGGAAAATGTCAGGAGTAACGTGGGAATATATTTGCGATTTCTTTTTTTTTTTTAATTGTTTTTTCGTGATTGAAATCCATCTCGTTGGTTTTTAATTAGTAACATGTATTAATTTAAATGTGTCAGTTTGCTTGTTTTGTAGCCTGTGTTGGAGTTTTGAGGAAAATAAATCCTATAGCTTATATATTTATTTAGTGTTAATGCAGTTATGCCATGGAAAGTATCTAATACAACACGAGTATTCTCTATTTGTTATTGACATCATAGTTTATTAATTGAGGCTATTTATATATTATGAGATAACATTCATGATTCAAACTGTAGAAATGATTTGACAGTGTGCACATAGCAAACTCGCCATGAAAAAATGACGTAAGAGACAATTTTAGAAAATAAGAACTGTAATGTAAGATTTATCAATAGTTTGATACCCTTCAATTTATGTTTGTACTGTGGTATTACTAAATGTTTCAAGGTGTTTTAGGGCAAGGACCCCTAGCTGAAAGAGAGGCTGAGAAGGGACAATCTACATGTTGCATAAAATTATATTGCTTATTAAACTGGGCCTACAATAACGTGTAAGGCAGCCCAAAACTATACCTACAGGCCAATAAGCCTGTATTCAATGTTGTGTAAATAGCCTAATGATTTTTTTTTTCTAAATGACAAATTGCAGAATTATCTTTGCTAATAATGCGTAGGATTTGTGTTTATGTTCATTTTCAGGCATATCTAGTTTAACTCTTGGGAAAGAAATTGGTGGCCCCTAGTGTGGTAACTCTGAGGACCCCCTAGAGGGCCCGGACCCCCTGTTGAAGATCTCTCGCCTAAACCCTTGTCCTTATGGGCTTCTGGAAGAATATAAATACACTGCAAAACACACGCACATTGAAAATAAGCCTACAAATTACAATAAAATCACCATTAAAGAAATACAAGCTAAGCTAAGACACGTGTATCCACAGCCTGCTCTGCAGCCAGTGCATGAGTTAAAGGCCCAAATATTAAAAATACAATGTGATGTAGGCCTACATTTCGATTTATACCAGGCTGACGTGCTTTAATCTGTAAATTAAAGAAACGGGGAAGGAGAATCTCCCCTCTCTGGTTCTCACGTCCAAAGCCATGTTCTAGTTAAAACAAGGTGAAATGTCAGACCAGTTCATCCGAAGGAGCGTCAGAAGGCCGGCCGCAGTCACGGAGCACCTTTCACTTTCATTCGATGGGAACTTCCCATTTATGGCGCAGTGGACGCAGCGCCATCGCGCCTGTGGTTGTATAGATTAATGATTATCAGGCTACAGGACTAATGATGCAATCGCAATAACACAAGGGGGCTTCATTTATTCATTGATTTTAAAATACATTTTCCCTCGTGGTAGAGAATTTGCGCTGAAAGTGGAAGTGAGGACTGCATTCAAACATGTCCTAAAATCTGCAAAATCTGAGAAATGCCCTGTAAATTATATCTGTAAATAATATATTATTGTATTTAAAATAACCATAAATCGTTATTATTCGCAGGGATTCCATTCAATAACAATTGATTTTGGGTTTCTACAATTTTGTAGATTATTTGGCTTTAAATGCCCTAGGCCAATCATATTTTTATAATAATCCTAAACCTCACAATATAAAAATGTTAATTTCTGCAGTAGAGTGAGTGTGTCTGTGTTTGTCTTTATATTTTGTAAGTAAAGGCTACTTTTTTAGGTGGTAAAACATGCATTTTCTTTGGTATTTCAATATGCAGTATGCATTTTTTTTATTTAAAATGAGTGACATTTTAGCTTCGCTGTGACATTTGTTTATGCTTTTATCGCGGGAGATTTATTTCATCAGCATGCTCATTCCAATCCGAAATGTGTGTCATTAAACACATGCCAGTGTGAAAACCTCACCTCAGTGTTATTTCCACAGGTGAAGTAATACATGTAGATATGGAGAGGTTTCCCCGAGTGAAAGCAGCTCACCTCAGTGTGTGTGTTAGGAAAGTGAAATAGGTGTCCCTGCCGTATAAATGTGGCGCTGCAGGTAGCTCTGCTCCACACAAACAACTGCTTGAAGAGAGAAATCAGTATTTGCTCCATACTAAGAGAACTGGAACCTTATTCTAAAATGCTGATCGATTTGTTCGTGTGCCGTCTGTCAGTCTGTCCGGGGCAGGCTCCTCGCTGAGCTGCAGATGGATGGATCTAAATTCAGACAGCACAGTACAAAGGCTTTGGCTCTAATAGATACGATGGTAAGTGGACTTCTTTATTATGTTCTTTAAAGTCATTGAAGGAGTTTACTCTATTGTTTGTTTACTTCATGGTTGGTGTGTGTGTGTGTGATGCAGGCTATAATTCCACAACAGCATGAGGATGAAGGATTCCTAACCATCTGTACACCCAGGCGTCCAAAGCATCAGTAGTCAGCTTCAAGGTTTATTTGATAAATTCAAAAGACAAAGACGTGACTTGATTATTGTTAGATTGAATATTTCCTATTGTAACCTTTGAATGGTCTTCTTCCAGGCTGAGGACAAACTGAGTTCACAGATTCAGATTCTGGAGGAGATGGTTTCCTGGTTGAGGAGGACCACCGCTCTGCATCATGGGAGGAGACCACAGTGGAGCACTTTCTCATTGCTGTAACCAGCAGGCCGACGGCCTCCACTCCGTGTGAGTGTACCTTTAATTGGATTTCTGTAACATTGAAGTCCTGGTCTATGTGCCAGGGTTAATGTCGTAAAAAAGCCGAAGGGAATGGGATGCAACTTTCTAAAATAACTGTTTTCCTGTTATTCTTTAGATTCAGGGCCACGACAAGAAGAAGAACAAGAGCTGCACATGTTTTCAAGAGCTCTCACACCATGTCCTGGAGCGAATGGTAAGTATACTATCTATCTATCTACTATCTATCTACTATCATCTATCTATCTTCTTCTTCTATCTATCTATCCATCTATCTATCCATCTATCTATCTACTATCTATCATCTATCTATCTACCATCATCTATCTCATCTATCTATCTATCTATCATTATCTATCATCTATCACCATCTACTATCTATCTATCCATCTATTATCATTATCTATCTATCTATCTATCCATCTATCTATCCATTATCTATCCATCTATCCATCTATCATCTATCTATCATCTATCTATCTATCATCTATCTATAGATTAGATTAGATTTACTTTATTTTCCCACCAAAATTTCCTTTTTCAGCAACAGCATTTCTTCAAACTACTATATCTATCTATCTATCATCTATCTATCTATCTATCTATCTATCATCTATCTATCTATCTATCTATCTATCTATCATCATCTATCATCTATCTATCTATCTATCTATCTATCTGTCTACAGTATCTATTAGTTTTATATGCTGATATATATTTCTGTCTGCAGGGCCCCAGTGCTGAAGCCTGGGAGCTGGTCAGGGAGGAAATGAAAACCCATCTGATCCGAGTAGAACAGCTGGTTTTATCTCTGGTGCCCAACAAAATCTGTCACGTTAACAATGGGTTAAATTATTGCTCACATGCAGCATTATTTATTATTGAGATGTCTGCATGTATTGATCATGTATTTGTCTATGCCAATCAACATGTTATTTATTATTATTTATTATTTGCTTAAATGACTAAAACCTGTTTTCTGTCAGATTCATTAATTTATGTATTTATGTATTTATTGCTTATTTATATACTGACTTGTTACACAACCAGTATTTTTTATAAATATGTTGTTGATCAACTTCATTTTAAAAAAAGTTTTTATACCTGTAAAAGCCAATAAAAAGAAGACTTTCTCCAGCAAATAAAATCTTGTTTATTGCTTTTCTTCTTGTTACATTAACAAAAGGAAAACAGATTTGTAATAAAATCAAACGACAGACATGAAAAGGGCCTTGTTCAGGCTCTGATGCACAAACATTTAGATATATCACACTCTCCCGTAAGAGAAGTCCATATAACATAATACATAACACTTTTTATCAAAGAAGCACCAGAAATGCTGAAATGTCAGCTGTCGAGTCTGAATTGTAGAATTGTTCATTTACATTTCAGTGGACTTCAAATCCCAGCTGATTATTCACTCCAGTGTTACTAAAAGCATAAAATCAACAGCACATAGAGAAAGCCTTTTAGAATCCTGTGTTGCACATTTACAAACAATCATTGTACTAAAGGAAATCTTAATCTAACCTCCACTACGGCCTCTTAACACCGTACAATCTGTACTTTTATAATCAAGAAGTTGCAAGTTCTTGTGAGGCTTTCTCACTCCCATGGGGCCTCAGCTCCTTCAGGCTGGGCGTACACACAGAGATCCTCGTACAGATCTCCTCCACACGTCTCAATCGCCAAACCCTAAAAGATGGAAATAAGTTTTAGGTCAGTGAACATGTATGTATGTGTGTGGCTATGTTGTCTCAGCTGGTAGAGCAGGTGTATATATACATAGAGGTTTGGGTCCAGGGTTTGAGTTCGGCATGTGACGATTTCCTGCATGTCTTCCCTCTCTCCCCTTTCTCACCTAGCAGTCCTGTCCATTAAAGGTGGAAAAGCCCAAAATATTATCTTTAAAAAAAAGTATATGTGGGAGTCCCATGAGGCTTTGAGGATGACTAAAGTACCGTAGTCCCTGGGCCTTTATAGAGTTTTAATTTGCATAGTCGGTGATTCAAACATGACTAAAGATAAGATAAAGACATGCAGCTGCTAAATGTCACAAGAGTAGCTGACATTAAAATATCTCATGTATTATTTGTGACAGCATCCCTGTTTGTTCTGACTGTTATAACCTTGACAGAGTTTAAGAAGGATCTGTGCTAACAATGAATAGTTATCCTATCTCAGCACATTAAATCCATGTTTATTTGGCTCTAACTTTCCAGTAAATCTGACATTTAATGAACACGTCAGACATCAGAACAGAGAAGCTTGTTAATGCATTTCATACCAGAAAGGTTGACTGCATCGCCCCCCGCCGTCTCCAAAAAAAGGGGTTTTTAAATGTGTGTCAAAAGCTGACATTTTTCTTTAACTGGCTTTCACCCTAAAGCTTCTACAACTGTATTTTATTGTTGATACTTGAAACAAATGTTTTGACTGTATATGTGGTAGAATTGAGGTTGTCAGCTTCCTCTTGTTTTGTTGTTCCGTGTACTTTATTGTAAAGCACAATGAACGCCAAATTGCATGAAAAGGTGTTAGATGAAAACCCTTCATCTGTGATTTTTACAAGAAGCAATAAACAGCAATACAATCTATTTTTTTTTCTACCCACAAATGATACTTTTAATGTTGTTCCATTATTCTGAGGGCAGTATTGAAAGAACAAGACACGATTGCAGCCATGAGCTCAGCGGTGCGAGGAGACGGTGTGTGTCCTGCTGTTTGTTGCACATGTATTTTTTTTATCTAAAAAACACACAGCTGTGATGTGTGTTGTTCACCGTGACGTGTATTCACAAAAACAACCAGTCGCTGACCACTTATGACAAAAAGAAATAACCTTGTCTTTGAGAGTGGTAGATGTAACTGAGTACAATTATTTAATTTTTACTTAATTCTTTTAAGTAAAGGTGCTTGTAGTTTACTTTTACAACTTCACTACATATAGGGAAATATTGTATCTTTTGCTCCACTATTTGTCTGACAGCTTCAGTTACTTTACAGATTAAAATTTGTAATCTCCTTCCTGTCCAGCGAAAACCACATATCTCCAAATTTGTTGGGGTTTTTTTGTGAAAAAAAGAAGGATGTGTTGAGAACATTCTCCTCATAAGTTAAATAAAGTCTTTAAAAAGCCTTTTGCATCAGCTGGAAAATGCATCCACAAAGCTGAAAACAGGGCTGTTTTTGAAGGATACGTGGTTCTCATAAGGTAGCGACGCAACAAACATATACGATTATTTTATAGAATATTATGCATCGCTGTAGATTAAACTAACAGTATATAAAGTTGTTAAAATTAGCACACCTTTAAACATCTACAGTAAAAATGTGACATACACATTAATGCAGTAATATTTATCCAGAAACTTAAATACTGAAATACACTGAACATTTGACTGCACAATGAGTACTTTTACTTTTGATACTTTAAGAACATGTTGCTGTTACATACAGTAGGTTTACTTAAGTAACTAACTTGTAGTGAAGTATTTTCACATTGTGGTATTAGTACTTTATCTAAGGGATCTGAGAGTACTTTTACACCACTGATCTCTGATGAATAGGTCAAATGAAAGCATTCCCACAAACCTCATAGATGTGATCAGTTTCAGGCTCCTCATATATGATGTCCCTCTTTTCCAACTGCTGAAAAGAATACAGAAGAAATTAAAAACAGAAAATGAAATAGTTAGCCCCAGTTATTGAAAACCCATTGTACATAACAAGAGGTCACAAAGGGCTTCACAAGAGTAACATTGTTTGAAATAAGACACTCCATATGAATAATGTTATGTCCAGCTATCTCTGTAGAGTTGTTCTGATACCGATACTCGTATCAGAAAGGCCTCCGACATGCTTGTATCCACGAGTACACAAGTCTATGCATCGATCCAGTAATTTAGCCCACTGAATATCTACATTGAAAGTAGTTAATTTATGTTTTTTCTCTGTTATGACAGTTATGGCATTCCTTCTTTGTATTGTATTTGTTCATGTTTTACAAAAGGGTTTGACCTGAGCCAGCCCATGCAACACTGATAGCTATCATATCACATCCATACATTACAGCAACATTGTTGCTCACCAGGTGTTGTTTGCGTAGCAGTAAAGAAGCGATGAACACAACCAACACCAGGCCCTGGAGGACGATGAGAGCATCCTTCATCTTGCTCCTGTACAGTGCCTGGGAAAGGTCAAGGGGTTCTGTGAGGGGAAAGATACGTGTTAGCGCTGGTGTTTTAAGAAGTGAACTCTCAACTGGTGTGTTGTTCACTTACTGGCAACTTGAACTGCAGTCCCAGCTCCCCATGTGTCGTTTAACTTGCAGAAGTACACTCCAGCGTCATCGATTTGTAAACGATGGATGAAGAGAAGAACGTTTTGGGTCAGATTGCTGCTGTGAAAGACAAACCTTTCTCCTGCCTTTATTTCCTTTTTACGAGAGTCGTACTTATCGGCCTTGTACCACTGCACTCTGGCATGTGGGACTTTCTTGGAGGACAGACAGTGAATGCCCACATTGCGTCTGGGCTTCACACCATAGAACCGGGGCCTCTGGGTAATCCTCATGGCGGGGTTTAGGGCCACTGAGTAGAGAAAAAGAAGGTTGAGGGACAGTTAGAGCAGCAGTCACTGAAAACACTTTTGCAGATAACTTGGCTATAGCTTGTACACTGAATGCCTCAAGGAATACAACTTAGTAAATGTGGAGAGGATGGAAAATTACTATTTCAAGAGTTTACAGATGGCATAAATGATGATAGAGTCATACAAATATTGGATGGTTTTAAATGATATGCTGAGGGTTACATGCTTGAATAAAAAACTCATACATGTTCATAGTGATGTCTTTATGTTTTGGGCTTACTTTAGCCTAGGTATCTAAAAATAAGTATGCAGAGACTTACAGTTGCTTACAATTTAGAGTTGCAACTGACAACTATTTTTATTTTTGTATTTAATTGATTAATAATTTTGTCAATACAATTCCCCCCCCCCCAAAAAAAAATGCAACAGAAAAAGTCTGTGATAAGTTCCTGGACCCTAAGGCGATGGCTATACATAGCTTAGTTTTTCCCCAAAAAAGTTTTAAAAAACCAACATACAACACAGAAAAGCAGCAACTTCGACTGTTTGAGAACCAAAAAATCTGTGGCATGTAAGAAATGACATAAACACATCAATTATTTTCTAGTTGTGTCATCCCTGAACAGCAGGCTGTCATTTGAGGGTGAGACAACATTGAGTTATCACGGGCCAGTGATTTATGGTCTAAACTAATGCCCAAACAATGCATTAATAAGTCGATTTATGGAAAATGAATCCAAAAACTATTTGGATAATCATTAACGTCGTTTATCAAACTAATATACTAAAAGTTAGCATACAGTAATACAGCATCTCAAATGTAAAGATTTACTCCTTTCTCTGTTTTGTTGTTTTGATTGTTCAATAAACAATGAATCCATTTACCTAAAAAAAAAAACATTTGCAAGATTACTCACAATCAAAATAATCAATAGTTGCAGCCGTGGATTAACCAACCAATCATTTTCAGGATCAGTAGTCATGTGTTTCTCACCGTCAGGCAGTAAAAAGGAAAGTTGTTTATACATTTTAGGTTATTAAGGCAATGTAGAGGACAATAGAGTTAATGCATTGGTTAATTATTACTAAAGCTGCATTAACGTACACATCAAAGTAGTAGGGATTTTGTTGTTCAAGTAAATTATCCATGTTGGGAATGGGTAGTTCATATATGTTTTTGATCTGTTTCTTCTTATCTGTCATCTCCGTAATCTTTCTCTAAATATTATTAAAATAACCAGTCTTTGTCTCAGAAGACAACTTCCTCTTTCCCTCCCCCAGATGGTCAGGAAGTAAGGTACTCTGGAGTCAAAAATAACATGCAAAACACTTGAAGGCATTGTAGTAATGGTTAAACAGTCATAAAAATGTACAATTAAATGACTTCTTAAAGGATAACAAAATCTGTATGCTAATTATAATGCTGTAACAACACTCAGAGTTTTACTGATGTTAATATTTAGCACCAAGACTGTAATTGTTGTTTGCATCATTTTCATTTTTCAGTCACTTATCAAATTGATCATATTGCATAAATTTACACCTACCTGAGATATTGAGCAAAGCAAGCCCACAGCATCCAGCCAGCAACCAGCCCATGATGACATGCAAAAGAAAAATGGATTTCGAATGTTGACGTCCACACAAAAAAGTCTATATGTCTCTGCAGGCATGAAAACGTTGTGAACACGGTGAAGTATCTGTGGGTGTGCTGTCTGTCACCACCACACAGGCAAATAAGGGGAAGAGCATGGTTACGTGGAACCCAAAATAACTCTGAACAACCCATACTTTTAACATTAAAAACCAGTTTCATTTACATCCCATTTTTAGTGATGATGACATAACATGGTAACCTGAACATTACAGGGTTTGAAAGACATTTGGAGGCCTTATGAGATAGTTTTTAGGATTACAACAAACATTCATGTGAAATATTTTTCATTACTCCTGCCCAAGGGCGTAACTTTGAGTTCAACTTTGGGGTTAGGGTTTAAGATCTCCACTTTTGAGCAACATTGAAATTTTGAACATCAAACACTTCATTTTGTACATTCTGGTGTAAATGTCTGCATCAATTTGTGGTGCATATATCTTTTTTTATGTAAAGAAAATTTTAATAGGTTTTTGGAGTGGGTTGCACTGGCCAGTTCTGATCATTAGGGGGGTTGTAACCTCCCCATCCTCCCTGTAAATTACACCTATTCTCCTGCCAATACAACGCCTAAGTTTCAGTATCAATACCACAACCCTTTTATTTGGAGTCATACTTATCATTTAAGAAAAGCAGGCAAAGTTATGAAATGTTGGAAAAACCAGCCGCCCTTACTAAGAATGTTGCTGAAATGAAAAAAAGTGTTAAATCAGGAGCTACCTAATCAAAAAATATTGTAAGTCGAATAGTGAAGAGACAACAGTATGTGGCTGTCCTTGAATGCCGACTAACACCTTCTTGATTTTGTCGACTAATCGATTAGTTGATCTAATCACCAGAGCTGTAAACACTTTACTTTCTCCACTTTAAATCTTGTTTTTACCACGAGATTTGCTTATAGTTTCTTCAAAATAAGTCATTGAGCATGAAAAAGCTTAAAAAGCAAAAGAACTAAAGGGTCCTTAGTCCACTACTACTACTGAGAGGGGGCAACCCTAAAAGAAACTTTATGTCTCTCCTGAAATGTGTCTTATAGAACGATGTGAAAAGAGAAAATAATGCCATCATAATATCTATTACCCCAACAATGGCTCAGTCAATGTGCACTTGCAAAAGGAATAGTATTTATGATATTGCGGTTACATTGTGCAGGTCTACACACAAAAGCAAGACGAATTTGTATAGGTTTGTTTATATTATTGCTCTGGATATGAATATGAATGAATAGGAACAAGGATGGAAGGTCTCTTGCCAGATTGTACCTGCAAAACATCAGCATTTTAACATTGTCATTGTGTGTACTACACTGCATCCTTCTTCATAGTAAGTAAAGGCCCGCAGAGCTGAAGGCATAGCTGAAGACTCTTGTCTTGTTATGCAACCTCCACACGCAGTCAAGAGTGAAGTTTTCAGGTCAGCCAAGCTGATCACATTTCCCTAATTCCCTAAGCAAATATGCGTCTTACAGAAGCCACTTAGTTTGTTTCTGTGTGACGCTTGGTCAGATATCCGCGAGCAGCAGATAAACTGCTGCCTCCAACAACCATGTAACCCTGACAGGAAATTCTGGACCCCCCCACCCCCCAGGAATGACTTTAATGAGAGTGAGTCACTGTCACTTTTTCATTCTGAGTAATTTATCTTATTTAAGCAATGGTGGCTCCCCAAAAGTGATTTAAATCAAATACAGAAGTCATAGGTAAGTATTACTTGTGGAGCTGCAACGATAAGTCGATTAATCCATGAGTGAATCGACAGAAAATTAAGCAGCTATTATGATACTTGATTAATCATTTCAGTCAATTTTCAAAATAAAATGCCAAATATTTGGTCCCAGCGGTAGCTTCTCAAACGGGAGGATTTACTGCTTGTCCTTGTCCCATTATAGTAAATAAAATGTATTAGTTGGGTTTTGGACTGTTGGACGAACATTTGTCCAACAGTCATTTGAAGAAATCACTTTGGAATTGTCCTTGGGAATTGTTCATCACTCTTTTCTGATGTTTTATAGACAAAATATTGTGAGCATAATCAGCAGATTAATCTGTTATTAAAATAAC
Source organism: Etheostoma spectabile (assembly GCF_008692095.1). Lineage (NCBI taxonomy): Eukaryota > Metazoa > Chordata > Actinopteri > Perciformes > Percidae > Etheostoma > Etheostoma spectabile. Next base: position 12,245,640 of record NC_045753.1, read on the forward strand.
TGTTAGTTGAAGTGCTATTTTTTGTGCTGTTGGATATCAAAGTATCCTGAGGAAAATATAAGTGAAAAAAGCAGCACAACTCTGCCTGGCAGCCCACAAACCAACACATTCCTCTTATGCAACTTCAGTCAGCACCGGGCAAGGCACAGCATGCAACCACACAAATATACAAATAAATCAGACACCTCACCTCATAATTTCTTGTAAGAGGAAGTGCTTATTTTGTCTGCTGACACTAACGCACCAAAAAACGACTGGGCAAGCAATCTACTAAATAGTGCTGAAATGTTCGGTTTAAGATTTCAATACTGGAGATAAGAAGAAAGAAAATGTATGCAGCTTATGCAAAGTTGATAGTTATAGTCCTCTACAAATAACAGGATTTCACACAAAAATACACTGTACAATTAGGCGAATAAGACACTCTTGGTTGTTTTCATACTCCAAAGTTTAGAAATAAACCGAGACAGAATTAAGAATTTATCAGTCAGCAGTGTGTGGCCCTACAAACCACCAGAGGGCCCCAGGGCCCCAGTGTAGTTTCACAGCTATAGTGACAACATAAACACACAGCCTACTTTTACCTAGAAGAGTTTTATTCTCACAATATAGTTACAATTTTTACAATAACAAAATGATATAAATATACAAGAAGAAAGAAAAAATGTATATACACAGGCAACACTGACTGTGGGTGTACCAGTAAAGCTCTCCCTCTATTAGAAATGTAAACAAAAGGAGGACACTGTCTTGTGAATTTGACTGTCCCATCACAGGAGACGATTTAGTTCAATGATGCCACAGTGCGTCAATCTAAAAAAATAAAAAGGTTTGCTGCGGGTCACCTTACAGAACAACTGCCATGCTCAGGATAAGACAGAGACCCCAGAAGAAACATTCAGGATTTCTTCTTTTTTTTTTTTTTTTTTAACCCAGGTTTGATGTTAAAACAGTGCTGAACACCTAAACAAGAGAAGAGACAACCTTCTATAGTCTATTGTAAAAAAAGAAGAAAACTGTAAAAGTGCATATGTTGTATATTCAGAGTAAGACATTTTAAATTCAGTTAAGACTTACACAACAGCAAGTGAAGCAACCTTTCTACACGAGGACTGACTTGAGATGACTACTGCGCATGAAGATTGTTTTGTAAATGTATTAATGGGTGTGATTATCCACACATTTTTTTATTTTATTGGACTTCAGAGCTTCAGAGTCGTGTGTTTAACTAAATTAAAATTCCCGATCAATTTGAGATCAAGTCAAAAGACAAACCTGATGCAACCTGAGGTCAAACCTCTGTTAAAGTCTACAGCGAGGACTTCTATCACGGTATTGCTAGAATTATTGTTGTTAAAGTAGACAAATGTGGTTGAAATGAACAGGGAGCTTAACACTTCTGTTAATGTAAACACTAGCATCTTAAGTTTACAGTCACAGCGTTTGAATCTAAATGCTGACATGGAAAACAAGTGACTGATTTGGAGTTTTGAGAGTTGTCTGAGGGGACTGAAAAAATAGACAAAATGGGGGAACTTCTAGCTCACCCAGTAAGAGCGTGCGCCCCACGTAGGCTGAGTCCTTTGCAGCGGCGCGGGTTGGAGTCCGACCTGCGGCCCTTTGCTGGGTGTCATCCCCCCTCTCTCTCCCACCTTTCCTGTCTCCCCACTGACACTAATAAAAGGGAAAAATGCGCCAAAAAATAATCTAAAAAAAAAAAAAAAAGACAACATAAGACATGCATACATCAGTGATAAAATCATCTTAGAAAACAAGAAGGTCTGTCGGTCTTACACAGGCAACTGCTTAAACTTGACCGGCATGGAAGGGATATAAATAGTGCAATATAAACTGGGCCTTCAGATGTTGACTGCATTAGCTGGCCTATGTTATCCTTAACTAATAAAGAATAACAGGGATCAGGGTTTCACTGGTAGACTGGGATAAATCTGATCAAGACAACCCAAAGAAAATCATTTAGTGTCTTAATAAAATAAGAGCATGTAGAGCCTTCTCATTAATGAGACTCCACATACTTAAAGTAAGCAGAAAAAAGGTTTTGCTCGGTTTATATTTTTTCAAAAATCATGAATTTCAGTGTGTCTCTCTCATGATGAAGTAGTGTACTACTTTATATTGCTCTGAAGAGTTGGACAATAGCGCTGCATTCTTGTCATATCAGAGGAAGAAGATGGATATGTTGTTGCTTTTGAATGTATACACACTGTGTATAACATAAACACAAAAACCTAATAAGGATCGTTCAGGATTTACCACGTGCTGTTCAAGTTACTCTTTACTTAGAAACTGGGGCACATGTTTTGGTTTTCTGGTAATAGCCATTCCAAAAGCATTAATGGCATTAATTAAGGCTTCAATAAAAGTTAATTAAGGCTTCAACAAAAGTGTGCATTAAAATGACTATTTATAAAAAAGGATTTCAGAAATACAATCAATCTTGCAATTTCAAGATTGATTTTTTATTAGAAAGCTATCATATGAAAGATTCTGGTCCACTGTGATGTTTAATCTTGCAACAACAAATACTAACAATATTTTTTTTCCAGCTGACATTAAGTAATGCAGTTCTCTCAAAGTCAGTGTACATTTAAATTCTGAGAAAACGTATCTGTAATTGTGCCCTTAATGCTTTAGTGCGTAACTTTTTGGTATTAATTAACGTCTATTACAACCAAGCCATTGCCAAATAAGTTGCTACAAAGTCTATCAAAGTCTATAAGACTACCAGCGACAGGCAACAGTTTTGTTGTCATTACTTAAAATTCCTCATGGGGGCGGCAGAAACTATGCACTATTGCTTTAATTTGGAAATGACAATGAAAATTAACAATTCATCACCAATATCTTGATGAAAAAGCATCACAGCCACAGAAGAGAGGTATCGACCATGTGAAGAAACACGTACAACTGGTAATTGTATATTTTAGCATATTATTGTTTTTTTGCAGCCCAATTAAATCCTTTACACATTTAATGTATAAACTTGTTGATTTTGAGTTCCTTCCTATTTAGCGTTGATTGTGGTTTATATTTCCCGATGTCTTTATTATCAGAGAAAATCATGTGCTCCAGTTTCACCTTCAATCCAAAAAGGCTCTTAAATATTGTATTCAAAAAACAGGAATTGTTTGTTAATTTAAATGATCAAAAATGCAGTTTAAACATTCTTTAACACTGTGTAACAGCTAATGTGGAAAATAAAATGTCAACACTAAACGCAAAAAACAGGGGGGGGGGGCGACATGATTAATTGTCTTCTGCTGTTTGTTATACCATCGTCTCTCTCAGATTTGCATGTAGGATAAAGAGGTGTGGGTTGGGGGCAGAATGTAATAAAACCTCATTAGTAATTTCTACAGGTACAACAATGATATTTGGCTCAGGGGGTTCTGGACCGCACTGGGCCTCTGTGTAAAGTGACAATGTCTCGGGATCAGGAGGCTGTCGGCTTGCTAGAGTTTCTAAATCAGCCTGCTCCATCTCCTCTGCAAGGTCCACGTTGCTCCCATAGAGCACTCCCATTCTTCGTGCGAGCATACCCTCTTTCTCTGGTGGGTCTTCACCTTCGTCCTTTCTACCCACCCTCTTACAGCGGTGCATAAAAGCTGCGTGGCGTACGCAGCGTTTCAGCAAGTGGTTGCGGTAAGCCCTCTGAATGACTACAACGGCCATCTGCTCTTCTTTGTGGCGCACCGTTGTCGTAATTGGTGCAAAGGAGTCTGAGGTGGGGTTGCTCAGGATGAACTTGGCCTCGATGCTCAGCCGCATTGCCGCCATCTCCACCGTGTCTCCCAAGACCATCTGTGTGACGGCCATCAAGACATCCAGGCAGTGGATCCTGTCCCCAATGACCAGGGGCAGATCCATTTCAATCAGGCGAAGCCGATTGGGCTTGGCAACCCTCAGCGGCGGCTGCAAGGTGTCACAGAAATCTGAGAGCCGGGAATACTCAATGAACTGAGATCCATCTAAGTCAAACTTCTCCCAAGTCTCATTGAACATCTCAAAGTCGTCCTCGCAGAGTGCATCACCGCTCTCCTCCTGCGCCACATTGAAGTTCTCCAGGATGATGGCGATATACATGTTGACCACCACTAAAAATGTGACGATGATGTAGCTGCAGAAGAATGTCATGCTCATGATCGGATTGCCACAGTTACCCTTTACGTCTGTGCCTGGGTTCTCAAAGTCTGGATCACAGTCTGGAAACTCATTGTTCAGCATTGGAAGTAAAAGTCCATCCCAGCCGGCTGATGTTGTGATCTCAAACAAGCAGATAATGCTGCCCCCAAACGTCTCAAAGTTAAATACATCATCAATTCCAGCCTGCTTCTTGACATAGGCAAAGTTTGACATGCCAAAAATGGAGAAGATGAACATAACGAGGAAGAGCAGGAGACCAATATTGAACAGGGCAGGAAGGGACATCATTAAAGCGAAGAGAAGCGTCCGAATGCCCTTTGCTCCTTTGATAAGTCTCAGAATCCTGCCTATTCTGGCCAGTCTGATCACTCTAAACAGAGTGGGTGACACAAAGTACTTCTCGATTATGTCTGACAGCATTGTACCTGAAATAAAAGGAGACAATATATATATAAACACCTATTGTCGGTTTGAACACAGTAACAATTTGTAGTTTCCAAGTAATGTAATTCACCCACCAGCTATGGACAAGATGACCACAACAAAATCAAAAACGTTCCATCCGTTGGTGAAGTAGTATTGTCGCAGGGCAAAGAGCTTCAACACACACTCTCCGGTGAAGACGACAATGAAAGCCACGTTTACTTTAAAGAGGAAATCTTCCTTCTCTGCGCTCTGGTCGTCCGTCTCCACCATCATGGTCACCATGTTGAGGCAGATGAGCACCATGATGAAGATGTCAAAGAACTGCTGACTGATGAAGTCAAACACCAATCCCTGGATTAAGTTCTGCAGGTCAAAGGGACGACGAGGAACAGAAACACAATTCCAGTAGGGTCATTTGGCCTGTTCACACCAGCAGTGTGCAGTAAGGGTCAACACAGTGGTCACTATTGACGTCAACATACCATGCATGCCGAGCTGATGTGTCATTACTTAGGGCAACCTCATTTATGCTTTTTAACATAAAACAAATAGTCAAACAATAGTTTTTAAGTTTGAAATGAATGACATACCGTTGGACGTGGAATCGGCTTCTGTGGCTTCTTTGAGCCAAGTTTCTTCATGGCTTCATAGTACTTTTTTTGTTCCTCAGTCATGAAGATGTCTTTATCTCCAAAGTGCAGACACAACATAATACAAACATCGTTATTATGGGTAGTTTAATTAGGTGACAACAAGTATAGATGTTAAACTTAAAGAAAAACTATCCATTGCTTTTGTATTGGCTCAGATACTTATCTTCTTCTTTTGTTGGTTGAAATTGTCAATAATGACACCAATGAAGAGGTTGAGTGTGAAGAAAGAGCCAAAGATGATGAAGATGACAAAGTAAATGTACATGTAGAGGTTGATCTCATAAGAGGGTTGCTCCTCTACCTAAAAAGGAACAAAACATGTTAAGCATTAGTAAGAAAGATGGGTGTGAGACCGAGTGGGGAACAGAGAGGATAAAAGGTTATACTGGAATATGATATTGAGACAGGGTACTCGTTGATCCAAAGACTGGACTCACTTCACCATCACCATCTGTCACATAGATATTACATATATATTCAATTATCTTAAAGAGCAGGGGGTGTACGAAAGGGGAAGGAGAGTATTTTATATCAAGACTTGCATTTATTTTTACTTTTTATTTGATTTCTATCCATGCCCAATAAAATGCTACATAATATACACGGCATCTAAGCCAAATTTTTTTATTAGGTTATTTTTAAACTTTTTGGGAGACACAAGTTAGTATGCTGAATCGCAAATTCACTATGTGTTCATTGTCTGTGAAGACCACACTTTTCAAAGCTCATTCACATAAGTTGCCAACTCAACTCAACTGTTTTTCTAAATATGATCACATTATTTTGCAATTCCCCAAAAGTATACAGGGACATAGAATAATAGACTAAAAGAATGGTCTGTACACAGGCTTTTTTAACATAATTTGTTTCCTGTGTATTAAGTACTGATACAACGGGCTATAAAACAAAAGGATACAACATATTTAATGCTAAATGTACTATTGGAAATTATTACCTCTCTTGAGTCGACGGCAGCATACATGATGTCCATCCAGCCTTTAAAAGTTGACTGAAAACACAGAGCAAAAATCTGTCATTGACCAAGTATTTCAACCATTTTTTTGTTAAAGTATACTATAAAGGAAACAGCACTCCTCACCACTTGAAGCAGTGACAGATAGCCTAGTCCCACATTGTCATAGTTGACTTTGACGTTGACCCAGCGGGCTTCTTTCGTGGCCTCTTTGACAGCCATGCAGTCGCTCCGGTTGTTGACCTCCGTAATGGGGAACAGCTCCTCTGTGGTGGTGTTGATGCAGCGGTAGAACTTCCCGGCAAACAGGTTAACTCCCATGATGCTGAAGATGAGCCAGAAAATCAGACACACCAGCAGCACGTTGAAGATGGAAGGAATCGCTCCAACGAGAGCATTCACCACCACCTGCCCAAAGGAGAGGACTTTAGTAGAATTCAGGGATTATATACAAATGTATAGAAATATTTAGAAAAATATACAAAATTAACAGCTTGGATAATTACCGGCCTATAGCCCTGCCACTATTTTATCCAAGGTCTTTGAGAGGATTATACTGAATAGGCTGGAACAGTTTGTCCTGACCTCTGACAGCCAGTTTGGCTTCAAACCTAAACATGGCACGGATATGTGTATTTTTGCTTAAAGGAGGTCCTAGATCTATATAACAGGCATAATTCCAGTTTTTATTTATTTATGTATTGATGCCTCTAAAGCCTTTGATCATGTAAATCATGAGAAGCTGTTCTACAAATTACACAACAGAGGGGGTTCCCAAATATCTAGTGAGAATCTTGGCTTTTTGGTATGCTCATCAGTCAATGTATGTGAAATGAGGTAACTAGGTCTGCACCATTTAATGTAAGCAATTGAGGTAGGTCGGAAAGAATTTTATCTCCCTTTCGTTTTTATATCTATCAAAGCTGCAAAAAAACTGTGGAACAGGCTGTGTGGTTAGGAACACCATTATCAACCACCTAATGTATGCATATGATCTGGTGATTCTTAGTCCATATAGTGCTCGCCTTCAACAGTTACTAAGGGTCTGCCCCCAATATGGCTCAAATTTGGACATTAAGTACAATTATAAGAACAGTTATATGATGTTTGTTCAAAGCAGGGAGGACAATACATTCTCATGTCCTTCTTTCTCTTTGTCTGGTGCTGCCCTTTAAGTGTGTGATGAGGTCAAATACTTAGGGCACTATATAACTGATGACCTGTCTGATGATGAAGGACATTCACTGACAGTACTGTATGATGTATGCACAAGCATACCGCAGTATGCTGAATCACAAATTCACGTGTGTGTTCACTGTCTGTGAAGACCAAACTTTTTAAAGCGTTTTGCTCCCCAATGTATACTGGCTACTTCTGGAGGCGCTATAAAAATAGTAGTATGCAGAAACTCAATCTGGCATGCAATGATGGCATGAGGCTGCTGCTTAAAATGCCACGATGGAGCAGCGCAAGCCAAATGTTTGTAAGTGTTGACGTATACACCTCTGTGCTATGGACCCGTTTTTTGTGTCCTGAATTAAGAACATGCTGATATGAAATAGTTTAGTTTGTTCGTAAGAGTGAGCAACAAGCTTGCCATCAAATCCTACCTGTTGTCAGTCTTACCTCATTCAGCTCGGGTACAGCAGCCGTGGGGTAAGCATGCACTCAACACACAATGTAGAGGAAAGCCAGTCAAAGTAGTATGATAATGCATTAAACAAAACCGCTTTTGCATCATCTACATCAATGTTAGCCTTGCACATCGCTCAAACGTGGTCACACAGCCGAAAACGCACCCTCATCCCTTCAAATCTTGATAGCGCTCGAAGAGGCCTTAGTGCCCTGAGAGTCCTGAGGGATTTGATTGGTCCAAGCTCAGCATATCCCATCCAGTTGGCAGCTAAACTAATCAGGGAAATCTGTGGCAGAATCAAGACATTTCCTATTCAAGTGTTACCACGGACTCTATCTGACATAAAACATGTTTGTACGCATGCTCTGTTGAAAGTTACACATATACAGGTCAGCTTTAAAGTAAGATGGCAAAACTTACATCTACAATGAAAAAGTCTAACCAACACCAAGCGTTGGTGAAGTAGGTCTTGAAGCCGTAAGCGACCCATTTAAGGAGCATCTCGATGATAAAGATGTAGGTGAAAACTTTGTCAGCAAACTCCAGAATAATTTTGATGGTTCGGCGCCTTTCTATGTATATGTCTTCAAAAGCCTGCCAAAGAAAGATAGGCGCTACTTAAATACACAGTGTAACAGTAATACAGTATCTTAACACTATCACAAAACAGTCAACATTTCTAAATGTGTTGCACTGATGACAGCACTCACCAGAGCTCCGCTGCTGAGGAGGATCATAAAGACTATGAAGGTTTCAAACCAGTCATGCTCCACAATAGTGAAGCAAGTCCTACGGAGGTTCCACCATTTCTTGCCTTTACCTTGGGTGATGTCCACAGTCAGACACGGCCAGCGCTTCACACAGTCTGAGGGGAGAGGAAAATCAAAGGTTTTAGATCATTTTAGAGTTTGTGGTTAAATGATTGGATTTTATCGTGGTTGTTCATACTGTCAGTGAAGCAGGCCTCTGGCTCCACTGGGTCTGGCTCTTCTTCTTCCACTTCTTCTGGTTCAGGCTCAGGTGGTTGATAGTCCACTGTGCTACACACTGAAGAATCCCCATCATTCAAAGCACCCATCAGCTAGTCAAGAATTACAATTGAAGCTCAGTTACCACTATGCAAAATAGACAATATTGAGTGTTCTGTTTTGAGCAGAACCCTATGTGCAATTTTGTTTTGTTCATGTCAGCTTACAGATTTACTCACTTTGCCTTTTCCCAGCAAGCTACTTTCATCTTCTAAGTTTTCCTAAAATAGCAGAGGAATAGAGAATAAACTTCAGTAAGCATTCATATATAGTGAGACAAGTTTCTTTTTCCAAAAAAAAAATAATTTAACATTTGGTTAACTCATTTATAGTTTATATTTGGGTGAGGGTTAATTTTCTAGTCTCTGCAGTTACCTACAGAGGGGTTCTCAATTATGATTGGAAATCTATCTGGACTGTGTGGGCGTCTACGGAAGCTGCTTTAGGGATATCTTTCTCATTCTCTGATAACTTTCTTTCACCTCTTAAGGCCCAACTACTTACACCTTCACTATTTCTTTTGAAAGCTCTACGTAAGCTCTAATCAGCCGGAGTGAGTGAAAACTCATATGTGGCTGTGCAGGGCTGTTGAGTAGTGCGATCAAGGCTCTGTTCATCCACACAGAGATATTTGCGAATGCAACAAAGCTAAAAAGTGACTTGTTACATTACATTTCTGTTATACAAAGATTTGTTTTTCATTCACTTCTATTGAAGCCACAGTGAACAAATGTGCTCATTCTAGAGCGTTTTATCACTATATTTAGCACATTTTGACACTACCAGACTACAAGTTGGAGCATCGTTTTTGTACACTGTTTCATAAACGGTTTCTGATCAATTTAAGCTATATATCATGTATTACACCTCATCAGAAAAACTTGAGTTCAGTTCTATTTAGGAGCCGAGTGCCGTTACATTCAAACAGAAATGTAATGTAATACTGCCTAACCAGAGTGTAAGGGGAATGTCAATCAAGCACAGTCTGTCCAGTCAGTCACATAATGTCAACACCTGTAGGTGCACCATGGTGTACCACATATTCATTTTCAGGACAAATACAAATTAGATTTATTTTTAAATATCCAAAACAGAGATAAAAACGTGTTACTTTTGATATGGATATGGCTCTGTAAGAGTATCTCACATGGCTAATCATGAGGACCATGCAAGGGGGTGATTTATCAAATGCCACAGTTTATCGTATACGCTACTTTATAAGTAGCATGCTTTATGAAGTGTGTCAGATACAGAATGGATCATTTTGGGGCGATGTGTTCATAACTGTCACGATCAGTTTGGCTTTCAATTTGCATGTATTGTATAGCAGGCTGTCAATGTGTCCAGTGTCATTAAAAGAGGAGAGGTACTCATATTGGCCCGTCAGACACCGCCTACCAAGAGCCTGGGTCTGACCGAGGTTTCTGCCTAAAAGGAAGTTTTTCCTCGCCACTGTCGCACTGTTGCTTGCTCTGGAGGAAACTATTAGAACTGTTGGGTCCTTGTAAATTCTGGAGTGTGGTCTATCTGTAAAGTGTCTTGAGATAACTCTTGTTATGAATTGATACTATAAATGAAATTGAATTGAATTGAATTGAATTGAATATTGTTGAGTGGCAAAGCATAATACCTGTCAGAGAGGACAGCCTTTTTTATTTTTTGGGCTTTTCCACCTTTTTTTTTAATTTGACAGGACAGCTAGGTGAGACAGTGGAGAGAGAGAGAGATAGAGAGGGAGGAGATGCAGGGAATCGTCACAGTTTAGAAACCTCTCAGTAAATGTGCGCCTGCTGCTCCACCACTGAGCCAACCCGGCCACGTGTTCAGAACACTGGATTATTATTGTTTAAACAGTTTCTGAGATTGACAATGAAGTAAAAGTGTTACATCTTTAAAACATAGATGCTGATGCTGTACTTACCGAGTAATGCTGGTTATTTATCTCATCTGAAATCTCTGATTCATCAGCACAATCAGCATCGATTTCATCATCATCATCATCATCATCATCATCATCCTCACCCAGGTTTTCAAAGTCGGACTCTCCCTGAGCGATTGGCACATTGAGACTGAGCTCTCCATCCACAATAAATCCAGGAGGCCGGCCTTCAACCAAACAATTAGGTATCCCATCTGCCGTTCTGAAATTCTGACTGGTGTCCAAGTGGTTCATTTCAATTGCCTCTGTTTTAGGGTCCTCGTTGTCCGTCAGACCCTCCTCGGGCTCTTTGGGCTTTCTGCCCAGAATCTGCAGGACAGTTTGAACGATGAACGCTTTGAACCAGTCGATGCCTCGTGTGATCCTGCTAATGGCAATCTGGAGATTGTTCATCTCTCCGTCGTCGTCCCCCGTGGAGAGGTTGTCTCCGCTGAACGAGCTGAGCAGCAAGGCCAGGAAGAGGTTCAACACCTGACGAAAGAAACACAAAGGCAACGATAAATACATACGCTGAAGTCTAAAACAGATTTTTCAAGCATAGTAGAATTAAAACATTTTCCTAACTTTGCATTGCAACAGATGCACACAGTCGGTATTTAGTATGCAGCTACAGTGTATGAAATATCAAGAATCAGTTTATATCTGTGATTACTGGATGAGAATTAAATCATTATATTTTTCTATCTGAATTAAGAGCGAGTGAATCCCCACTGCGTCTGCAAGTTAAATAATTATTGATTTAATTATCGCTGTGTGAAAGAATGCTGACTAAAAGTCCGGCTCAAATACACATCACATATCAAATTGGTCCTGTGATGGCACTTCAATGAATATTATGTTGTCTGCCTCCTGTTGCAGACGGAGCTATCTTTAGTGTCTAAGCCTGTTAGTCAATTTCTCGGTTCCTCTTTCCCAGGTTTAGCGGGAGATCATGGTTACACGGCAGGCTCATCTCCCTCATGTCAGTATGGGAGCTGTGAATCAGTAAAGACGGCTGAGGGGAAAGGATGAGCTGCACAAAACACAAGCCCAACAGTAGAGTGGAAGCAGACATGATGGTTAGGTGATTTCCCAGTTGTTCTCAATTCCGTTTCCTACAGCGCAGCTCTAGTAACATGCTGATGTGAGAAGCTCGGTTTTTAAACAGAAATACTGTAGTTTTGACATTTTGGGAAATATTCGCTTTCTTGCAGAGAGGTAGAATAGAAGAGCCAATAAAACTCTCATGTCTAACCGTTAAATCTGAAGCCTAATGTATGGAAAAAGGTGAACAGCTAGCCTGGCTCCGGCCAAAGTTTTAAAATGATCTGCCTAACAGCACCTCTAATAACATCTAACATCTAGTTTGTTAACTCTGTGTATTAAAAATGATATGTTGTGGTTTTATGTGGGGTTATTTGCAGGATTTCTTGGCCGGGTGCAGTGAGTCTTTTACGGTGTTTGGTGTTTTTTGACCCCAACATCTCCTTCCAGGCAGCACGGCAATGGTTGTATTTCGGGTTAGCTGCCTGGAAGGCAACATTGGAGGCAAAAAACACCATTGAGCGTCTTTTACACACCGTAAGGTTGCCAGGGAGTCAGTAGTTTGGATATGGACAGGCTAGCTGTTCACCTTTTTCCAGACATTACGTTTCCCCTGCTTCCAGTTATTATGCTAAGCTAACCGTCTGCTGGCTGTGGCTTCAGATTTAACAACGGTATCCATCTTCTCATCAAACTCTCTGTAAGAAAGCAAACAGGTGTAACAGGCTGCACTATAATATTTCTAGACAAAGAATTCCACATGTTCTTAATAATGAGCATATGAGCCTATATATAAGATATATAAAATAATATTTAAAAAGAAGTGTTTTTCTTTCTTTTCACGCAACAACTCGAATGCCAAATGCTCCAATTTCAGGAAATTCAGGAGCTTTTTAAAAAGATTAGTTTGAGGGCATTTTAGGCCTTTATTAGGCATGACAGCTGAAGACAGGAAAGGGGGAGAGAGCGGGAAATGACATGCAGCAAAGAACCACAGGTCAAAATCAAACTGAAGGCCGCTGCAGCGAGGACTGATCCTCTGTACATGGGGTTCACGCTCAACCCGGTGAGCTACCCGGGCGCCCCAATCAGGAGCCTTTTTGATCATAAAGAGGAAAGATAATGAGCAGAAAATGACCACGACACATCCCTAAACATAAGCCAGTTAAATTCATTCCAACTGCTGTGGCACTGATGGCCCAATATCATCACCTCTTCATCAATTACGCTTCAATCTGCTATCACATTACTTTTCCTTAACACCCAGTCTCCATGCCACCTGAGCTCTGCTTTCTCAGCTGTCGCAGCTGTGTTTGTTCCCTCAGTGGCAGCATACTTTCTTGAGCCAGATCTTAGCACATACTCAAGGTCAAAACCACTGTTTGGTGATTCAAATCACTTGATTTAAATACCCCCCCCCCAAGTGTGTAAGTATATTATGCCTCTATGTCAGTGGAAGTAGTGTGCATCACAACAATGTCATGATCCTTTTGGCACAGTATGGCCATTGCAATACCTTTGTCAGCTTGACCACGAGCCACTTCTTTTCCATTTCTATGAATAACCTAACAGGAAACGGCTTCGGCTCTAGTCATTAAATACGATGCTGAAATTATGTCTGAGTGTGATCATCTGTATTATCTGTCCTACGTCCTTGTTTTGTGAGGCGAAGATAGAATGTCAGGGACAGTATTTCCATGCTCCGGACATTCAGGATTCTTCACTAAGCATCACAAACGCAAATTCACCCAGACACTGTGTGAAAAGGTTAATATATTGAAAATCATTATCATATGACATGGAGATATTCTTTATATTAGAATATGTGGACATCTGTGTTTACAGTGTAACACAAGCCACTTCTGAGCTCAAAAAACATTCAAATCTATGTATTTTATTCTCTCCTGTGTGTCTATGTGTGTATTACTCGTACTACAATACCTCAGATACTGCAGTGCCTCCCCCCCCCCCCCCCCCCCCCCCCCCCCCCATCATCTGTGTCTGCCCTAGGAATCTCTCAGCTGAGGGGTTAACAATAGACTGCTGAGACATGCAAGCCAGAAAATCTCCTGGCATTATATTAAGATAACTGTAAGATTGTTAGATTTTTCATCATAGTTTGTCAGCTTGACAGCTTCGCAGTCATGGTGGTTGCATGTGTAGTTGAGTGGCAGCATCTGTGAGCTCAGGAATGATCATCTCCTTGAGATTAGCTGATATAAGCGCAAACTAAAAAGACATTGACAACACAGCCACAAAATAAGAATAATGATCTATTTACCCTGATCATAAACGGAGAAAAAACTATTTTTATCTCATTGAAATTGAGCTGTGTAACATCATACAGTCTTCTATGTTTCCTTACATGTATATATATATCAGCTTTAGGCCGTGTTCAGACCGATTGATTTCAAAGAGACAACTGTGTTGGTACAGCGGGGGTGCTAACGTAGAGGGCTCCAGCCAAAAAACGCAGGGGCATTTCATTAAAAAAACATTTAGCCTGGCTCAACTTTCACCTCAACGCAGCGCGACATCGTCCAGCAACATAGCGGGTTGACCAATTAAATACGTAAAAACACATCTTTCATTTCACTTATTTTCGGATATGTGTTACCTCTGCCAAAGAGGTCAACTGAGGTTTTGTGTGAGGTGTGGATTGTGTGTTTGTTTGTCACGCTTATAGTTATCATCCAGAAAAAAAAGTCACGTCTGAAAAGCAAATAGTTTGAAGTGCACGTTACATACCAGCGTTTGATTCAGTGGTTGTCGGTTTCTTTTTTTAAATTGCAAGTCAAAGTTCTGAATTCAAATTTCAAAATCCTTTAGTAAGCTTACAGAAGTATATCAGTATATCAGAAAAAATATACTTTTGAGTGTCAAAAGTAAAATGTCCCATGTGACTGAATTAGGTTTTTAAATGATTAAGGATTGTGGAAGAACTACTGGCCTGATTTTCATGAAACGTGTTGGAAGGGTGTAGCATGGGCTAAGAAAGAACCCCTCTACACGTTGGACTGGGTCAGGGCAGATGCACAAATTAATTTTCACTTTGGTTAACTTTGTGAAATTTGGCATTTGTGTAACATTTGTATGGTGTCGGATTAATCGTAAAAAATAGTTTCTGACCATGAAAATTCATGTGAACTACCCTAAAGTCTGAACGTTTACATTGCGAGATAGGACATGCATTGGCAGAGGTCTGCACTCTTTGAGGGTCCTTCTAGTATTTGGCTCGTTTTGCCTTTATTTATTTTATTGACAGAAATTTTACATAGTTTCTATTGTTATTGTTTTTGTGTGGACCCCAGGCAGACTAGCGACCACTTTGTGGATATCAATGGGAAACAGGAAAAAAAAACATATATACAATTCAAACTGGCCTTTTTGGATTGTACTTCCTTATCGCTCTGGTACATGAAACAACACGTCCTAGTCCATATCCACTTCCGGGATTGCTCCATTCAAACCCAAAAATTCCACCGTATTTCACTCTTTTTGGCCAAATGTCCGTTAACTTCTGCTTTCTTTGAGCTGGAATTTTAAACTCCGGTCGATTTATGAGGACTATGATTAACTACTCCTCAGATCTCTGTAGGCCAAATCCAGACAGCTAGCTAGACTATCTGTCCAATCTACGACTAAAACAACTTCTGAATGAACACACATTCCACCAAAACAAGTTCCTTCCCGAGGCTCCGTATGACACTTAGTGCAGCCCAAGATGATTTTGATTGGTTTACAGAAATGCCACTACACCAGAGCACATTTTTCTCCCATCACTGAATGCTGTGTGGACAAGCAAGACCCTCCTCCGCAGCGCTGTGGAGGATGGTCTGGCAAAGCGAGACTACTTTCAGTCTGAATTCCCAGTGTAAAATTATATGTCACCATGCTTTAGATGTAAGATATGGATCAGCAGTGGTTGAATAATTGTTCCACTCACCACTAGATTTCCGATGACCATGACCATCATGAAGACAACTAAACACATCCCAGCTCCTGCCACCTCCATGCAGTCCCACATGGTCTCGATCCACTCCCCGCACAGGATGCGGAACACGATGAGGAACGAGTGGAAGAAGTCGTTCATGTGCCAGCGCGGCAGCTCGCAGTCTACGGAGATCTTGCACACGCATTCCTTGTAGCTCTTGCCAAAGAGCTGCATACCCACCACGGCGAAGATGAAGACGATGATGGCCAGCACCAAAGTCAGGTTTCCTAAAGCTCCTACTGAGTTACCAATAATTTTGATCAGCATGTTGAGCGTGGGCCAGGACTTTGCAAGTTTGAAGACACGAAGCTATCTCCAACACAGGACAGACACAAGTAAAGACAATGAATAATAATGTAGGCTGTTCTCTCTTTGTTTTTAAATGGATGCAGATATTATAGTTTCTTACCAGACGGAAGGACCTGAGGACAGACAAGCCCTGGACATTTGCCAGCCCCAACTCCACCAGACTGAGAGTGACGATGATGCTGTCAAAAATGTTCCAGCCAACTTGGAAGTAGTAGTAGGGATCCATGGCCATCAGCTTGAAGAACATCTCTGCTGTGAAGATCCCAGTGAAAACCTATAGGGGCATACATTTCTTTTCAAATCAAGACATTTCTGCGATTACATTGAAATGTAATGGGGCAATATTCACCAGATTCCCCACTGAGAGCATGTGTTCAAACTCTGGGGTCATGGGGTAGTGCTCCATGGCCATGAAGAGGGTGTTGAGCACAATGCAGATGGTGATGCCCAAGTCGACAAAAGGGTCCATCACCACAAAGTGCATCCACTTTTTAAAGAACACCCATTGCGGGCAGCAGTCCCACTTCAGGAATATGTCTGCAAACTTGTACCAGCAGGGCGGACACGGCCTCTGAGCCTCCTGCAACTCTAGACAAAGAAAAAAAAAATGACTTATTCTACCTTCATGTGATCAAAGCTTATCTTAAAATGATTTGTATGATACAGCTAACAGAGAGGAATGATGAGTGACATTAAAATGCATGTCTGTGCCAAGTTATAGTCGAGCTGAAATAGCCAAAGCTTAACACTATGGGGGCGCGACATAATATGTTGACAGGGATTTCTCCAGCACACAATATGATTATGGCAAGCTCAAGACAATGCTACTGTATTGGCCTTGGATAAAATGTGTGCATAATGCTAACAACTGCTTGATAATCTAAGTAATTAAAGCACACATTAGAGCATGTAATCTAAGAAGCGGCAACTAAGCCTTGATATTTCTTCATTCCCTGGAGGAACTGGAAATTTATAGCTGCTTACACCCTGCCACTGAGCATAAAAACAGTACTCGGAAATAGACATAATGGTGCAGTTGTGTCAACTACTTACAGTTTGATCAAATATTTACTATATCATGTGATTCTGTCTGACAATTGGCGGTGCATTGTCAGTGTTAAGTTTCTATCTTCATTGGCACTCTACCTTCTATAGCAGCTGCAGTGAGCACAGACAGAGCACTACCAGTCCTCTTTGTCAGGCCTGGTTCTTCCAGATGAAGCCTGCTGTGCACAGAGCCTAACGACTTCTCTCGGAGTTCGTAATCTGCAGCAGACTGTAAGATATGATGTTATCTCTGTCAGTTGCACATCTAAACAACATTTTCAAGTTAACGGGATTAACTGTGACGGGAGGGTGGCCGATTTACCTCGACCATGGTGGGCGCTCGGATTAACAGACGGGGAATGATTCTCCCGTTACAATCCTTGATAATTTCATCATGCCCAAGGCTTCGTTCATCATCTGTCATATCAACTATGGTGTGATGACTGAGCGACCTCTTACTGGTTAGAGTGAATTGGCTCCCAAGACGTTTTGCCTGTAAGATCCAAAAAAACAACAAGTTGCATTTATTTGTCAAATGCACAACGATCACAGAGAAGAACAGTTGTTGGCAATGAAAAGATCTCAGGTTCCCTCCAACAGTGACCATTAAATATGTACAAAAGAAAATCCTGCAAGTAAAAAAAACCTTTTAAATATAGAGATATAATATATAACATATAAAAAAATATATACATTTGTGGTAGACAGGTGTACAATAACTGCTAAAAGGAATTAACTGACTAACTGAAGTGCTTGTTTCAATTTAAATAGCAACAATATGAGTTATTTGTTGACAATTAACACTTTTATACATTTTACCAAGCTTAAAATAAAAAAAGGTGAAAAATGTTTTTTTTATAAATCACACTTGAATTATGAAATTCAGGTATTTGTCATAATTCATTATTAAGGAACCAAACAAAAATGTGATTCCTTTTTGCTACAACCACAGTAATTAAGTTAAAAAAA
>NC_045753.1:12263810-12275677 GCF_008692095.1 Etheostoma spectabile
AAAAAAACTTTTACCAACTGACGTTACCCTTTTATAAGGACTTTACAGTAAAACAGCAGACGTGTAAATATATAGTGTCTCTGCATTACTTGTAAAAGTTACCTGCTCATCCTGATTCTTGTATTCCTCTAGTAGTCGCTGGAACTCTTCTTCTTTCTCGATGGCCTCTCGCTGAGTTGCCTGATTCTGTTCTTCATAAGCCATGGCTACCACAGCCAGGATGAGGTTGATGAGGTAGAAGGAGCCCAGAAAGATAATCACCACAAAGAACAGCATGTATGTCTTACCAGCCGCCCGAAGGATCTGTGTTTGAAGCAAAACAGAAGCTACGAGAACTAAGGACACATTTCTTTTTCCGTGTCTATGTATTTTTTTACGAATATATAGTTCCGAAGTTAGACGTCGTGAATCTGTTTGCAACAAGTGAAAAAAGTGCCAACCAGCTGGAAAAGGTTCTCCCAGTAGTCCTGCGTCATGAGTCTGAAGAGGGCGAGGAAGGCCCAGCCAAACGAGTCAAAACTGGTGTAGCCGAAGTTGGGGTTCCTCCCAGCCTTCATGCACGTGTATCCTTCTGGGCACTTTCTATCAACAAAGAAGAAGAGTTATTGTGCTCCAATATAGCTCTCACAGCCTTCAAATCCCACTAAGACCAGATGTGTCAGTGTGCATAATACATACCCAGCATCAGAGCTGTTTCCACAAAGTAGAGCATCTAGACTGCCCTCCAAAAAATAGTGATTCTCTAAAGGAAAACCAGAAGATCAAGAAACTGTGGAACCTTTTCTACAAAGGACCATATCAGCTTAAAATAAGAGACATAGTAATGTGTTAAACTTACCCGAGTTCTCAATATACTCATTGAAATTGAAGGTGCCATTGGAATATGTTGTGTCATTGGTGTTGTTGAAAGACATGGTGTTGTTAAACGTGGCGGTGGAGTTAAAAAATTCAAATGCCGTTTCATTTGTTTGGATGGGCCATCGCACACACTTCTGACGCAGATTTCCCATAAAGAGTTGAAGGCCAACGAGGGCAAAGACAGCGAGGGCAAAGACGGTCAGGATCATGACGTCAACCATTTTCTTCACCGACTGGATCAAGGCGGCCACGATGGTTTTCAAACCTGACAAAACACAAGTGATGTTCCAGTGGCATAGCTCAGAAAGTCAAAACAGCTCTGCAACAACAAATGATAATCAGTATAACAAATGATGCATGCACCGTTGAGTACAAGTGCTAATGATTTATTAATCTTCTCACACAACGTAATGCCGAACATTTTAATTTAAACATGAAATCGTGTGTATGTATGCGCTTTCCTTTGTGAAATTACACACCCATACTTAGACATATAGTCAAACAGACACACAACAATAATAAAAAACGTGTAAAATATTAAAAATACCAGGAATCACAGTAATTGTTTTAAGGGCTCGAAGTACACGAAAGGTCCTGAGAGCTGACACGTTGCCAAGGTCAACAAACTCTGTGACGTATCTGTGGAAAGACATCAAACCATGAATCAAAGACAGATAAGACTCTACATTACATCAATTCATTTTCCTTTTCCAATTGGCGTAAAATGCACACAAAAAATCTGCACAATGGCAGCTGATTATTTGTCTCAAAATGTTTACTTTTTGAAATGGTTACTTCTGTTTAGCAGCAATTTATGCACTCAAAATCTTTCATTGTGAAGATGTGCAGAATATGTAATGATAAGACAATTCTTTTGATATCAATTGCAACAACATAGTTACATATGGGCTGACCGGTTAATCGTTTCCAAATCTAAATCGAGATTTGAAAGAATCGCGCGAAGACCGTGATAAATCAAATGTTTTGTTTTAACATTTTGGTTTAACATTTTTTATTATTATAGTCATGTTTTTATTTATTTGTTTTACTGGACTTTATTTATTTTGTACTACTTTACATACCGGGATTGTAGAAGGGGCGATATGTAGAGGCTGCTATTGAACTGAGACTTATCAGAAATTTCAGTTTACAAGAAGAACTGAAGTTTTTTTTGTGGAATTGTTTTTTGAGCTTTTGAGATAAATGTACTGTGTTTAACTGTGCCATGCTTATTAAAAGAAAAACATTTATTGCTGGAAATTCATATCCATGTTCTCATCCTTGCACAAGAATATAGAGCAGTTTTAATGGTATTTCACGTTATAATGCTCCATGACATGTATCTGTTACATTGAGAATATTGAACTTTAGTTAAAAAAATGTTTTAAATAATTGCGTATTGAATCATGATATCTGGCTGAAAAAACAAAAACTTTTTCCCCCAAATCGTGCAGCCCTTAGTTAGATGATAAATGCACTTACGCCATGCTGATCACCATGAAATCCAGCCAATTCCATGGATCTCGAAGGAATGTAAAAGACCCAACACAGAAACCTCTTGACAACACTTTGATTGTTGCCTCAGTGGTGTAGATACCAGTAAAAACATACCTAGGAAAGAAACACAAGTTAGTATATGGAAGTGTGACACGCAACGCAAGAATCACTGAAAACTACAATAAAGAAGTACTCACTCAACAGTTTTACTCCATGCTGGTGGGTTGCTCAGCGTCATGAATACACAATTCGATAGAATCGTAATCATGATGAACAGGCTAAATAATTTAATTCAGGATTAAGGAAACAAACATGGACATTACATGTATAACATACACATACAACAGTGGTTGCATGTAACCAGGTACATTTACTAAAGTACAAATTCAAGGTGCTTGAGTATTCCCATGTCATGCAACTTTATACTTCTACCCCACTACATCTCAGAAGTTAATAGTCAATTTTATTTCACTACATTTGTCTGACAGCTTTAGTTACTTTAAAGTTTACAGTTTTTCATCCCCTTCCTGTCCAGTAAATATCACGCAACTCCAGATGTGTTGATGTTGAATGGCTGTGATAAACTGAAGAATGGAAGTTTCCTTTAAGTGATGAGAAACTACACCTTTTTTTTATTGTAAAGATTATTTTTGGGGGTATTTTCCCTTTATTAGATAGTGACAGTAGATAGACAGGAAAGGTGGGAGAGAGATGGGGGGTGACACGCAGCAAAGGGTAGCAGGTCGGACTCGAACCCGGGCCGCTGCAAAGGACCCAGTCCACATGGGGTGCACGCTCCCACTGGGTGAGCCAGAGGCCGCCCCGAGAAACTACTACTTAAGCTAAATAAAGTCTTTAACAAGCCTCTTTGATCGCTAGAAATTTGATGATCTTAAAGAATATGATGCATGCTGTGGATTAAACTACCCACCATTACATAAAGGAGTCAAAATTAGCACAATCTTGAACAACGTACAGCAGTAAAATGCAACATACACATTAATGCAGTAGGAATATTAATCCAGAAACATCAGATATAATAATAGTGAATACTTGAAGTACGTTGTCCTGTTAATGCTTAAATACTTTTACTTAAATTTAAGGTTTTGAATGGGGGACTTTTACTTGTAGTGGAGTATTTTCACAGTGTGGTACTGGTACATCTCCTGGTACAAGTAAAGGATCTAAACACTTCTTCCACCACTGATATAAGACATTCCCACTCAACATCACTTCATGTCCAGGTGAAAACATAAACATAATTTAAAAGGTCAAGCATCAGTAGTTCAAAGGATATGAATGTATGAGAATTTTGATGGCTCCTCTTCTAACCAAACTAAAGGGGCTCAGAATGTAGCAAGCCGGTTCAGCGTTGAACCTGTAGATTGTGTTTCCTTTAGTGATCACAATGAATGTCTGAAAAACACAGATTATAATGTATGAATGTAAGATAGTATAGAGTCTAATAATACTTCCTTCCTTTCAATAAATACTTAGTGTTGACAATCTTGAAACGGTTTAACTGTAACGTATGCATAGCACGAATGAAATGGTGTACATAACGTAAGGGATACTGTATGCGGCTGAAATTTAAGTAATACATCCTGTCACATTTCAAGGTTATGTAGGGATGGCATCAAGCTCATTAAACACTACGTGTGTGTTTCAACTGAGATTTTCAATGCCATGCGAGACCCAGATGTGCTCAGACTGACGGGCTGGTCTTCGTAGAAGGGGTCCAGGTCCTCCAGAGGTGTGTTGAGCAGCTCTGATGGAGGGTCTCCGTAGATCATGGGCAGACTTTTGCCCGCCTCCAGATCAGCGTTTGGGGCCGGTGGCTCCTCTTCCTTTTGGCCCTCTACCACGGTGTGGCCCTTTACTTCTGCAGCCTTTTTTCTTTCATCCTTGAGCCTCTCGATCTCCGCCAGCGACTCCTTGGTGAAGCGGCGGAACGCATCGGTGCCTCGGCGAGGGAGCAGGGGCGCCATCTTCGCATCGCGAAGGGATACGGCCACACCGGGGTTTCCCTAAAAAGGAGCTGGAGGATGAGGAGTAAAAACAGAGAAAACAGTACATTATAGGATGCAATTAATATTTTTGATTTCAAACATTAACATGTATTTGAATATTATATAAGCACAAGATATAGAATAAGGTTTATCACCATTATTTTCGTTATTGATCAATCACCTAATTAAAATAAAATTCCCAATACAAGTCACCAGAACCAAAAATGAAAATACTTATACAATTAATACTTATTTGCTTTGACTGACAGTTAAATCCCCAAATGCAAGGAGTTTAAAGTTCTATAAAATAGAATTGTTTTTGAATGTATGTTTTGGGGCATTATATGCTTTTATTAAGACAAATGACAATAAGACATGACAGAGGGGAGAGAAAGAGAGAGCACCCTATGTTTGGTATTTTTACTCAATAAATGAAATTAATCAAACTCTGCGATCAATCTGATTGATGATCATGAATCGAGTGACTTCCCTCAAACACAAGTGGGTTGCAGATGTGCTAAAACAGTTGATTCCACCCTCAAAAAGGTTGAAAACCACAATGCTAAATGTTCTCTATACGTGTCCTTGATCAATGTCCACACCCTTCACCCTCCTGCCCCACATCTCTGACCCTGCACCTCTTACCGCACCACGAGCACTTAAAGTTGTCAAGATCCTAACAAAATGACTAGATGCATAAGTGGAACAAGCGCTCAGACTTTCCCACCGTTCTAGAGACCATGACATTACTTGTGTAGCCTACATCAGATTACTTATTAGCTTAGCAGACGCTCCATGTCGGGTCCAAGTGGCATTCACTTACATCTTTTGATGTGTGAGGCAACCAGTCTGCTTTCCTCTGGAGCAGCTAAGGTTAGGCTCCTGCTAGCATGGACAGAAGTAGTAAATTATCCTTTAAATGGATGGACCCTCCGATACAAAAAAAAAAAAAGATACCAGTGCTTCAGAAATAGTTTTTAACGTTTACAACTCTTTAACCTGAAGGTGGTATTTTATTAATCAATAACCACACATGTGCAAATTGACTAAAACGTTAAAACTAAAATGTTGAGGGAAAATTATTTGCTAGTAGACAGCAAAACTATAAATATGCATTTTGCAAATGTTGCATGATTTGAAGTTGAATAAATTATTCTTGATATGAATTTGAAAATATATTGAGGACAAAAACACCATGCAACTATTAGTGTGCCTTAAGCTAACAATAAATATATTTAAGAAAAGCGGTTTGATACATAGTAAAAAACAACCTCAGATACAATCAAAAGGAACTGCAAAGGGTCAATTTTTGGATCTTGCCTTGAAACGTCACCACTTGCAATAAAGTCTATTAAACAAAAGTGTAATATCTACATGTTGTGAAAATAAGATGCAGAGACTTTGCAAATAATACAGACATGGCATTTATCACCAAAACAGACAAACTAGCTGGTAACAGGCTGTAAAAGAGAGGATACACAGAAAGCTATCAACATGGCAACAAGAGACACAGCGATAGCCACTGGTCACACACATTAATGGTGCCTCCTAAAACCACCTCACTCGGAACAGAAAATGATGCATTCGCACACGAGGAGACGCACACGCCCGCACAGATACGGTGGCTGCCCAGCTGCTCCAGGCAATCAAGACAGAGCGTCATGTTACAGAGGCGCGATGACTCCGCTCATTCCTTCCTGGCTGAGCCTTCGCTCTGCGCCTCACATCCCTCCGATAAACAGGACAGCATGCCAACTTATCTTACCGAGCCGACTCCTCTCTCCACTACCTTCTATTTTACACGGGGGCTTCAAACACACTAAGCTTCCGCCTCCACACCCCTTATCCACTACTTTACAACCCTGCTACATGACACTCGGGGATCTAAATCCCTCTTTCATACAACACAAGTCTTCAATCAGTCCATCTTAACTCCATCACTCGTCAAAGCCTCAATCAAAGCATCCTCAATCACACACACACACACACACACACACACACACACACACACACACACACACACACACACACACACACACACACACACACACACACACACACACACACACACACACACACACACACACACACACACACACACACACACACACACACACACACACACACACATCTCCTTAAACAGTAACACTACATGGTTAAATAATTCCTTTATCCTACCACAAGAAAAACACAATGTAAGATTTATTACCAATATCAAGGCAACCTGTGCAGCTCCACACCTACTTCCTACTTCCTACCAAACCCTAGTTTCCCCTCTCATCATCCCGTTTCGAACCCCCAATCTAAGAGCCATTGGCCCCGCCGGCCTCGACTGTGAGCCAACCTTAAAATACACATCCTGAGAATGGATGTGTTTCTCTGTGGCTTATGGTGAACATTTCCTTATTGCATTACATCACACCATGACTGGTGAAGCCATTAAATAGGCTTTTTAAAATGTATTTTTAAAACCTTAAAATGAAAACCTGCCAATTTCCAAAAAGGCCTCCCTGAAGAGGTTGTTACCTTGTCAGTTAGGTAAATAATACGTTTTGGCGTCGTATTAAGTTTTGTAGCTAGCCTACATTTATCAGTGTGTGTTTCGAAAGAGCCAAGAGTAGGCTGCAGGCAAGTAGAGTGCAATATTCAGTATCAGTCAAAATAGATTCACCCTTAAAGTCATCATAAAACATGTCAAGATAATAAAGTCCTGTCTGAAAAGGAAATGGTTTAAAATGCACGCTACATAGGCCAACCAGTGTTTGATTCAACGATAGCCAGATTCTTTACTTAACTTACAAGTAAAAGTTCGGCATTCAAATTCCTATACGCCAAGTTATCCTCCTGCTAGATTTTGCACCCAAAAGGCTTTCACGGGGCAAGTTTTAAACATGTTTTCAGCTTCTAAACACGCCCGGAATGTCATTACAAGTGCCTACCCATGTGAAGTGATTCCGTCCAAGTGAACACAGCAAATTTGACTGCAGTAGATGTGACAGAAAGGCATAAAAGTTGTGTTAATTCAGCCAGTGCGCATACCTCTGTTTATTTCCTGTTTTCCGGTGAAGTCCACACCAGTCAAAACACGCCTTTCTGTCACATCTACGGCAGTCAGATTCATAGTGTTCACTCGGAAGGAATAAGTGCCCATGGGTAGGCACTTTTATTGACATTTTGAACATGTTTAGAGGCTAAAAAAATAGTTTAAAACTTGCCCTGATTAAACCTGTTGGGTGCTGACTCTAGCAGGAGGATAACACGGTGTAGACAGCACCGATTGTTTTCATATTTCTTGCTACTGGCAGCACTCCAAACTTACAAACAACAAAGCTACGTGTTGAAATTGACTTGAATTCTCCTTTAAAGGGACATAAAATGGTAGTAAAAGTCCCTCAAAATGTTGCTGAAGCACAGTGCAGTAAATCTACTTGACTTTTTAAGAGTCTAGCTGAAGACAATCAACTCATTACAAGGACCGTGCTCGTTCAGTCGCTCTGAGGACAGGTGGCGAGCTGAGGAAGAGGGAGTGAATGTTAGATTTCAGAAGCCTTCCCCGACAGTAATATATATATCACTTTGCATGTCAGTGAAGGCCATGTGCCCCGTGACATTCCGGTTGAGGATATAGACGATGTAATGTAGACACCTCTGGGTTACACTAGCCGGCCGCGGAATGCGAATGCCAATATTCACCTCCGGAAACTAGCTGAAGTAGCTATTGGCTTTTGTCGCAAGGGTAGCTCGAGTTCATACAGCAAGAGAGGCTGTGCAGTAAAAAAGTTTAGTTCACTAGAATTCAGCATTCAAACCGCCTGTAAGGGGATCTGGGAAGAATATGTTTTACTTGACGAGTAACTAGACTAGATGAGCAGAAACCTTTCTGTAGGAGACCATGCTGACTTGTACTGTAGCTGTGATTTTAACAGACAACATGGCCAAGTGGTATGAAGACCTTACATCTTAATCAATTTTAATGATTTGTTGGCTTAAGTCTGTTGCCCTAAATAGTTTAAAGTCCTGTCCAACGTCCAACGGAATGTAGTCAAGTTGTAAAAAACAGATCCACCAAGCAAACAAGGGCTTTTATCCACACGCCATTTGACATTTACCGTGCTCCTGTTCCCCCTGTTTTCTCACGGGGTCAGATTTTGCTGCACTGTACTTCGCCCTCTCCCAGCTTGCTTCAACACCCTGTCACCCACCAGTTAACCTTGTATTTCAAACTCCATGGGGTGCCACATTAAAACAGGCCTCTCCACCTGTTCCTACTCCATACCGTGTCATTGTGTGTTGCCACCAGAAGCATATTTTGCACGACTGAAAATCATCAGCATGTTCGGGGCTTTAGTAACTACTCAGGGTCAAGCGCTCGGGGTCTTCCTTTGAGGTCTTTATGAGATGTGAGCACAGTAGACTCAGTCTGCACTTAATTCCTACATGCATTATGTTGCTAAGGCGACAGCTGCCGTCATTCGCAGTATGCCTCTGTTGCTGCATACCGAGGAGCTGTGAAGACCTAGCGTAATCTCCCTGGTGCAGTAAAATGGTCAGATGTCTAAGCGAGACATATAGGCCTACTGATTTATAAATCCAGGCATGAATTGGAGGATGCCGCCAAATAATGCGTCTCTGGCTGAAGCAAATGTTTCAGCACAAACCGATATGATGTTACTATTAAACATTATGGGAAATAAATCCCCTTTCTGGGACTTGGGGTGTTATTTTGTGTCTCTGGTGCTTCCACGTGCATACAAACTTGTGACAAAAACTATCCATGCTGTTTTGAGGGAGATACGGGTTTCTGAATGTCCTCTGCCTTCAGTCTCCACGGCTTTGTATGGAACTAGCCGAGACGAGGTGGCTAACTGTAGCCTGCTAGCTTGTTCTCAAAGGAAAAAAACTAAAACACACACTAGTTCAGCATAATCCCCAAAAGAACTACTTCCATGTCCCTGTTCTGCAGGTATTCCACACGTGCCCCTCGTTTAGAAGAAGTCTCCGAGCTAATCCTGCCTTGGACTGACCAAAGTTGTAAAAGAGTTATCTAGTTGATGTGATCTTACCTCGCTACTGCGCATGTGTGACTACCAACAAAGATAGTAAAGATGTGAGATTTCTCACTCTGGAGCTAAAACAAAGACCTAAACACACAGGGTAAAAAAACAGGATCTGCAGCAATGTGCACTACAACAAAAATATGGTGTATATTCTGTTACAACCTCAAATTACTATTATGAACCGGAAAATGAGCATAATATGGGCGCTTTAAGTTTTTAAATGAACCAGGGATAATGTCGTTCTTTAATATAGTCTAATGCAGCTTTCTAAACAGACTTCTGCTGCATCAAACTGACCCATTTGGCCTTTGCACTCGCTGCACAGAAATCTAAGTAGATTACATGCGGAAATGATATGGAGAATATTCCATCCAGCTTGTGAGGGACCAGGGGGAGCTATTATCATATCCATGCACCACAGGGGTCACATATTCCCAACCAGCTACAGCTGCAGTCATAGTTATCAAGTCTCCATTACACGTGTCCTTAAAAAAAGGATATTGCACATGTTGAAACCAATGTAAAAAAACAAAAACAAAAAAACAATTTCTGTCACATAATATTCAAATGGGGAAAGTAACAAACTTGTACGTCGATCCCATTTGTACTGCGCAAATTAGATTTGGGGAAGAGAAGTTTTACTCATGTTTAACCTTATTTTACCTTATGAATACTCTGGAAAATACAGAAGCCTGGCCAAGCAGTCACACGGGCTCACTTGGTGAAAGAAACTCAAAACCGACACCTACGGCGTCCAAGAACATGTGATGCGAGACACCAAACACACTCAGGCAGAAGAACACCACAGATACATCTTTACACCTTATGCATTTAACAGGAATATGATTTTATACCATCTACCACATGTGATGAAACAAGAAAGGGTTGCATAAATAAATTGATGCAATGTGCAATCAAAAAACAATCTAAAAAGTTAAAAACACCCCCTGATGATCCATATCCACTACTGCAGCTGGGGCTCCACAGTAGGAGCCCATCCTGTTACGTAAGAGTTGACAGGATCTAATATGAACACCAGTCTCCATGTCTTCCACTGTGTCCAAAAGATCTGCTTTGCGTGCATGGAGCCAGGCTGTCTCTGTAGTCCCACACCTCTGATATGAGCCACATGGATTAACGGCAGAGACATTGTGAGGTATGAGCATCCACAGCATCACAGTATCTTGCCCATCTGCCATGAACACATGAGCTAAAAATAAAACGTCCCTCTGGGAGAAAGCATAGTGGGGATTGAGAAGGTTGCAAAGTGTCCACACTGGATAGTACAGCCATGTGCCTTCAGGGACAGGTTCACCTGGCAGGTGAACCCTTGTTATATGATGCTCATGCACAGTTTTCCCTCTGATAATACATGGACTGTTGCGTAATATAGTAAAACAAAAACACTAGTTCAGCGCGCACACACACACACACACACACACACACACACACACACACACACACACACACACACACACACACACACACACACACACACACACACACACACACACACACACACACACACACACACACACACACACACACACACACACACACGAGAAGCCATAAATCTACCAATTCCAAATTTGACCTAAGCTCAATTACAGGTCCGTGTTTATAATTAGAACAAAGGCGCTCCTATTAAAACACATATTTGTAATCCATGTAATCCCTTCAGCAGTGCACCTGATTATATAGCCTGCCTTGTTTCATTTCCAACAACTGACATTTTAAATACTCTACAGCTACATGGCTCTCCGTTACATTACAAATGAGGAGTAAATTTAAACCATTAACCAAAGAGCCTATAACCTCATAATCAGGAATTTGCCAAAGAAATTGTAGCATTAAACTTAATAGGTGGCAAACTCACGACCAGTGAAGACATAGCTCCACAACAGAAATATGAAAATGTTGTGGTGAAACTTTTTTTTTTTTTTTTATATATCCTGAGCTTCATGCAGAAATCCTCTTTACGCTTCGACTACAGAGGACAGGTGGCGGGTTACCTTGCACGGTAAAGCAAATATTTCCACAGAATCCAAGAAAAAATCAAGTGTTCCGTGAAGCCTTCCACTGAGGACGTACTTTTCCCCTTGTGGCAGCCAGTGCGCGGCTGCAGGACAGCTGTTGCTGACGCAGTGGTGTCCTGCAATGAAACCGGAGGACTCGCTCCAGGTAGGATCAGATCAGACCTTTGACACTTCAGCAGCGGAACCGCGTCCCCGTTCCCACACAGCTGGTCGCTCCTGCACGCATTTCCGCCCGCAAGCGCTTTCACAACTTTGTCGCCAAGTAATGCCAACAGTGTTTCAACAGCGCATGAAACGTCCGGGACGGTCCTGCTGCAGCCCCCGCGGAACTAAGCACACACTCATGAAGTGTTTTATTCAGCTGATCCGCCTGCAAGATCTGCCTTAGAGTGGGCTAATACATTCATTTA
>NC_045753.1:12275689-12284399 GCF_008692095.1 Etheostoma spectabile
TAAAGCACTTATTATTGTAACCCGAGAGCTCATATGTTTCATTAGGCTTAATATTTCTCGCTGAGCGTTTATTTGAATGAGTGTAGCCTAGGATTATTATTATTATAGAGACACAGACTTTTGCCATTGTTGTCATTGTTATTATGCAGTAGACTTTTGTGAATGGATTAGCTAATCACAATTTCCCATGGTTTTCAGATGATGAATTTGGCTTTTATTTTATTTCTTTTCTTCTAAAGGAAATGGAGGTGAAGGGTGCAGTTTTTTTTTCACGATATGAAAAATGATGAATATTTCCTTGTGTCGTGTTTTCTGATAACCAACTTTGTATAAACAGTTCTACATCACGATGCGGCCTACAACAACGTTTTAAAAACCAGTACTAAAAGCCCAATATCAGGAATTACTAAAAGTTTAGGAATTGTTTTTTATCCCCCAAATAAGTAAGTCTGTTTCCGATACAACCACCAGGGGGAAGCATAATGACTTTAAATGTTCCATATGTTCCTTTTATTCAAACACATAATGTATATAGTGGTGCTCATAAGCAAGGGAACTTTATTAGGATGCATAGTATCCTGATCCATGAAATAACTGGCCGGTAAAAATAAAAATCTGCCTGCCTTCATGGGAATTTAACATAGTGGGGTGTATATTTAAGACCCCCGTATTTTAAGGAAGAACTTCTTAAGAATTAATTATTTACAATACATTATTCATTCACAAAGATTGGTGTCCTTAAAAGGTTGGATTTTTTTTTTTAATTAAGGCATTAAGATCAATTTCCAAAAGATGATTTTTTTTTTTTATTCCTCTTTTCAGTCAACTTAAGCAGTGGTTCCTATAGCAGCACTGTATAACTATAACCTACATAGCTCTCCTTGTTAGGAGCGGAAATAAAAATGTGTGGGCACTATTAAAATGTCATCATAAAATGTAAAAAATAGACCTTCTTGTGATAAATGAAAGTGGAGACCAACGGTTACATGTCATGTTCACAGGGCCAATACGTGGGCCAAAAACTGCTAACATATGATGTCTTGGCTTAAAAATTAGAGAAACAATAAACTTCACGATGTTGTAGTAAAGCTTTTAAATGACAAACTATGCATATGTTTGATTAAAATAACCTCTGTCAGCACAATGAGAGGGGAAAGGACTGCATACAGACGTAAAGGCTATATCTGGCTGAAAGGTGTGTAGTATGATTATACAAGGAAAATGATATCTGTGATTACAAATGTTAACTGGGTGTCACCTGTTTCTTGGAAACAGAGCCTGCTGCAATATCTTCCCCACCTCCTCCCTCTGTCCCGTGTGAGCATACTGTCCCAGTTTCAGGACAGGGTGCAAATAAACATTTAAAGCAATACATATTGTCACTATCAATGATATTAAACAGATATAGGCCTAAAGAAAAATGCTCCATAACCTACTCATGTAACTTTTTAGTCTGGGTTATTATAGCAATAAGACTGTCGGTGATGGTGTGGTGATCAGGGTAAATTCCCGGACATTTTTGTGACATGTGTTTCATGCCACATTATTGGATTTAGTCCTCTTTACTAATTGCCCAAATGGTTGTAAGCTTTAGCTGGTTGTGATTGTTTAAATACAACCTAAAACAAAAAAGGCATTAAGTCTCATCTCTCCATTAGGAGCTGTGACAAAGATAGGCTTATTTACAATTCAGATTAAAACCCTTCCTTCACCTAATAATGTCTCCCAGTCTGATTTTAACTGAAAAACTCATTGTCAGGGGTAGTAGGAACCCGTTTAAAAGGATGAAGGGAGGGATCCATTAATAGCGTGACACCGTTCCCATGGAGACACCACTACATCCGGACGCTCGGTGGAAAAAAAAAGGTTTGTTTTGGCGATATCCTTAAACTAGTCGTTACGGTTAACTTACGATAGAAATAATACATCTTAAATATACAAAACCTACTGTGTAGCTAAATACTAACGTGAGAAAGAGCTAAACTTTGAGTTCCGGTTAACCGACGCTAACTGGCGAAGGTTCGTCAGCTTCAAATCAACACACGGTAGCTAGAAACGTTTGGCTACCATTCACAACGTTAATGTTTCGATATTTCACGCAGATAAAACATGGACTCTGAGTATATAAAAAAACACCTGGGGAAATGTCTGGCAGACGGACTCGCGGAAGTGGCCGAGCAGCGTCCGGTGAACCCCATCCAGCATCTCGCCCACTGGCTCTACAAGTACAACTCCAATGTAGAATACGAGGCGAAGGTAAGCTGCGGCTTGGCTTTCTGTCAGCAGGGGGAGACATTACACAACACAGTGTCTATACAGTGAGAACGATTTCGTTCGTTTTATAATGTCTATGTGTAATATCCAGAGGTGGGTAGAGAAGCCAAACATTTTACTCAAGTAAAAGTACTGTTACTTCAGAATAATATGACTCAAGTAAAAGTAAAAGTAGTCATCCAAATAATTACTTGAGTAAGAGTAAAAAAGTACTTGATCAAGTAGTGAGCAACTGTTGAGTAACGTCAGATTTATTTCTCAACACAAGCATCAATCAGACAGACAAAAATACAAAATAATCATCTTTAGGCAAACTATTGTTCATCCAATCAATAAAATTAATTTATTAATTACAAAATAGCTTAAGTGAGAGACTTGTCACATTACATTTGGATGGATACTGCATGTGCAAAACATGTATGTAACCTAAAAGACAAAGATCCACCTCTCCACAGCAGAAACTAAAACTACCGCTACGTTTCCTCAGGTTAGATGTTGAGTTGTTGAACGCTCACATGTCCGTTTGTTTTGGTCGACACTGAAGACGCCGCATAACGTAGCTGCTGTTTCGCACTTTTCCTAAGGTAACCATGCTTTCACTATGAGGCCGAGGGTTCCTCCACGTCTGGTTTGCCTTGGCACATTCTTTGTTTTGCTACGACGTAAGGTAACACGTCCGCCCATAGATATATACAGTCTATGGTCCCGCCGCTGAGAACGAGTATGGTCACGTGACTGCACAACGCCGTTTGATTGGTGGAACACAGTCACGTGGTAGAGCCTTAAGCGGAAGACTCTCTCTCTCTCTGTCAAAATAAAACATTAAAATGAGACGTACTCGGGGTTAAAAACAATGACGCGTAGAATACCAACGAGGGGGGGCTCCAGAGTGGTAGGGTATGGTAGCCGGTAAGTAATAATTAAAAAAACGGCGAGTAAAAAGTAATACGAGCCTGGTGACGGCGTGTCCTGGTGTACCCCCGTAGCCTAATGTTTAGCGGAGAGGGTTAAGCAGGGTAGAGGTAACGTACAAGGATGTACAGTTTATTCTCAGTAATCTACTCAAGGTAACAAGTTTTTATTTTTAGGAAGTTCAGTGATGTGTTGTAAAAGACTCTAGTAGACGGGTAAAAAAAAATTTCAAAAACGTACTCAAGTAAATGTAACGGAGTAAATGTAGCTGGTAATATATCAGTGAAATACAAGCTGACAGTAGGCAAACTAACGTTAAGTACACCAAGTGCTATACGTTTTCTATGTAAGTGGAAGTCTGGGGTACTTGTACTTTCCTTGAGTAACGTTACTTCTTGTTTGCTACTTTATTCTTTTACTCCACTACATTTATTTGACAGCTAATGATTTCACAAAAAAATAATACTAACACACTTTATTTACAGCACTTTTTAAAACCAAGTGCTGTACATCGTTGTACCAGTAATAAAACAATTCAGGAATGCAATGAGGCAGACACAATCAGACAGTTGAAATAATACTAGGCCTATGTAAAACAACAATAAGATAAATACCATAATAGTACAACAGATAAGACATGTTGGAAATAAATTATGCCTAATTAATTCCTTATAGCCTTATCTGCCAGCTCCAGCATAAAAAATAATGCTTAAAAGTTAATTATTAAATCTGTAATAATAAATAAGTTTAAACGCTATTGATGACAAAAGGCAATTGTGCTTGCAAGGCTATTTTGCTACATATTGGCTATACAAGATTTTTCCGATTAACAATGGAGTATGTTAAAGGAGTCAATGTGGAGAACATGACCTCACCCACCAAGGAGACCACCCCTGGGAAACAGGGTCAGTAGCAATGAAAGAGCTAGTAGCCAAGCTACTTCTGCTCATACCTCTATGGCCTCAGAGCCCTGATCTTCAAATAGGTTTAAAGTACTGCAGTAAAGGATGACACAGACTTAGACAGTCTAAGCTCCTCAGACCTAGTGCTATAAAGCTTATAGGGGCTGAGGCAACAAACATCCAGTCACCTTTTTTACCTTTAGCTTGGACAGGGCCCTGCATGTCGGCAGATATATGGCTCATAAGAAATAACAGGTCAGGAGGTCAAAACCCACTAGAAATCCTTAAAAAGGTTTTCAATTTTTTGGGGGTGAAACTACAGGTATCGAGGCTGTTAAAATGTCAAGATTTTTTTCTCAGTCACAGGCCTTATTGTTTTACCATTTTTATTTGCAGAAAAGGGCCAATTTGGCACTGCTGGAGCAGGAGCAGGCGAAAGCCAGAGAAGAGGCGTTGTACCAGGAGAAGCTGAGGGAGGAGGAGCGAAACATCAGTGAGGCCTTGGAAGACTCTATAAAAGTAGGTTGTGTGACAAAATCATGGTTAACACTGCCTTTTTAATTCTAATTACAAAACATAATTGTAACTGAACCTCCATTTACCTTAGGACATCTGAAACCTCCTTCTAAGTGTTTAGATACCGTTTTGTTACTTACTTAAATTAATTTTAAGCAAAGCCAGAGGGCTAGGATGGACATCAGATGAAGGAAAAAAAAAAAAAGGGAGAATATATCCTCACTTTAATGTACTCCACTTATGATCCAATTGTAGTACATTTACACAGTTTGAGCCAAATCCATCAAGAGAATGTCAACATCAACAGATCTCTGAGAAGGATGATGCACCCACATTAGCCACAACAGAAGCTGCTGAGGACAACAAACCTCTGACAGAAGAGAAACCAAACACCACTGATCCTGGAAACCAGCAGGCCACAGATGAAAATCAAAGTGAAGCTCAGCAAAATGACACTGAACCAGAGGTGATAAAAGCAGTAGATCTTAAATCTGTGCTTCTGGTGGTGGTGGCTGGCTCTCTCATCTTTTGCAATCACTTCTTTGTTTGGTTTGATTTTGGTTTGGGGCAGACTATGATGATTATTTTAAAATGCATAATTTGCCTAATGTGGTGTGGAAATAGCTACCAAATGATTCCAAAATGGTTTAAGAAGATGGTGTGTCTGCCAGGTGAAGGTTACAGATAACATAAGCGGACCAGAGTCCCTGGAGAAAACACCTTTGGAGGTCCTCAACACTGAGGTCAAAGAGGAGCCCACAGAAGGACTTGTTGAAGAAGACGAAGTGGAACAGAGGAGCAATCAAGCAGAAGAAAAAACAGAGGTGGATCCAAGTGACAATCATGTAGAAGAGAAAACAGCAAGCACCAATCAAACAGAAGAGAAAGAAGTTGACCAAGATAAAAAGGTGATATGATCGAATTACATCTACCAATTTAGTACCATGATATAAAAAACTAATAAGCTATGGGTTCAATTTGAATACAGAGCAGATGGCAAAACGTTTTCTTTTGTTTCACGCTGACGCTAAAATGGTTAAAGTATACATGTTATTCTGTCTCACAACGGCTCTGCAGGTGGTTGATGAAGCAGACACAGCTGAATCTGAGCCGACTGAACCGTTAAACTCGACTCCCAGACGAGATGCCGACAACTTAAAAAAAGACCAAACAGAAGAGCTGCACGACAAACAAAGCCCTCGGTCCCCTCGAGACACAGAGAAGGTAATGAAATAGAGGAGATGTGTATAAGGATTTGCCATGTATACAGACTGAGGACGCAAGAGATGGAGGAAAAAGAGCAAGGACAGACACTGGACAGGTCAACACAGTGGTAAAGAAGATTTGAGGCAAAGTTAGCTGAAGATAGCTTAAACCTTACAGGCCAGATGACAGAAAGTAAGACGATGTTCGTTCCCATAAACTACACCGGTGTCCAGGTGAAGAAAATACACACAGGAGTCAGGCTGAGAAAAGGCAGATCTACTAGTTGCTCTACATCACACCATTTTACCCACAGGTTGATGAAGATGGCGTCTGCACCACAGAGTTAAGGTCTCAAACCACAAGAGACATTTTCTAGTTTAGAAACGGAACAGGAGACACAGGAAGAGGTGGCTAATTTTGGCAGAATATCTCGGTCTTATTCTTTGCAAACACGAGAAGAAGTGCAGAGGGAGGCAGCAGGGTTGAGAGTGGGAACCAAAATGTCCCAGCAGCAATACAGTCAGCCAGACTACAACAGAAGAAAAGATAGAAATGCAAAAATGACACGTTTGTTTAATACTTAACCAGAGCTGTTCTGATCAACTCATCTCAGGAGGCAGACGGGCAACAGACAACTGAGACCACAGACAGCTCGGCTCCTGCTGACAGCGATCCAGTGCCGAGCGAGACACCACAAGAGGAGCCTGAAAACACGAACATCCAGGAGAAGGTAGACCTTGTAGGCTAACTGAACAACAAGTGAAAACGCTTTTTTATTTATTTATTTATGATCTATTTAAAATGTTAAAAAATCCGTTACACTTCAGAATGTTGTAATTTGAATGCTTTCAGTGGTGAATAAATTATAATAAAGCTTTGTGTTGCTTATCAGGAGGACGAACAAGAAGCCGACCATACGTGATCAAGTCAGTGTTGTTTCACAATCTGTCAAGTTAAATGATTCCGTAGCTGCAGTATGCATGTAGTTTGATATAGAACGTGCAAAAAATAAACATTTCTCACCTATTTATATATGTTTGGTTTACTTCAGTATCTCTCTGTGTTTCTGTATGATTCAACTCCTGCAGGCAATGTGTGAAATGTGTCAAGAGTTTTTTTTAAGTAGTGATTATAGTTCATGTGACTTATTTCCTGTCACATGCACACAGTAGGCTACAAGTCAATCTAATAAATCGCTTAATTCGGGAAATAATGGAACATATTGCAACACTATTGCAATACCGAAGGACTTACCGAAGATTTCCTAATGTGACCTTTGAACTGAAGGTTGGGCCAACGCTGGTGCACAGTGGCTGTTTTGTATTTAATTTTTCGGTATCTGCAGTTGTCTTACCGCAGCAGACTCGATGACGGCGTCACTTATCAGACACAGCTGCGTGTGATCACGTCCGATCAGTATCTCGGTCCAAAACAAAGCTCGGTTTGAGCAACACTGGGAGGATCCGCTGGAGCTGCGGTTTAAATGCGCCTTTCCCCTGCGGGTCAGTCACAGAGGAGCTGTTGGATCCAAGATGCAGTAATGTAAAACGGGCAGAGAAGAGAAATAATAATGGAAATAATAGCCAACGCCGTGGCTGCTACCGGCGGCCTCATCACTGGGCTTATGAACTGTTTCACTAATATTTTTCTTACATCACCGCTGAAGGCCGCTCTCAATTATTTGGAGGAGACTGAACTCAAAACTTTGAAAGGAGGTAAATCCCACACTTTGTATAAATTTGGAGAGCTGTATTTCATAAATAGTCACATGGTATGTGTGTGTTGAAAGAAGCTGTTGTTGGAAAGTAATTATTTTGTGGCTCAACTCTTACCTCATTCTTCTCTCAGACAAAAGAACCCTGAAAGCGAAATCTCTGTGGGAGGGGTCCGGGGCTGTCATCATGGCCGTGCGGAGACCTGGATGATTTCTGTGCAGAGAGGTAATGGCAATCACAAATATCTTCAAATTAGTTACAATGAAGTTATTGGCTTAATGAAAAGGGATTTAGAGCCCCTAACACCAACTCCTCCACGTCTGTCAGAGATATTCTGTATAACTTGATTAACCCCCTAGAGGTCTCCCGTGCACAGTGACAGACATGTTGACTCACCGTTTGCTTCGGTCAGTTTACACGTGGATCCGGTGTAGATGGCGGATCCTCTGACACAAAATGTACACAAATGGTTCAAAAAACCCAAACTTTAAAGTCTAATATCTATTTAGTTTTCAAACTATACCAAAAGTAGGCTACATGTCAATGTTAAACCCATCTTTACCCTGGCTAAACAAACCCCAGACTTCGCTGCGTGCCACACCTGGCACCTGTCCTGGACTGCCCACAGCGCCACCCAAAGGTCACCATTGACTTAGCTCCAACACTTGAGTTCTACAGAGAGTCACATTGCCACCAAGCACCAACCAGGAACACACATTCCCAGAGGTCATAAGTTTAGCTTCTAAGTTAAATAACAAATGCAATTGATTTAATAAAGTGATTCATCTACAAAAAAGACCAATCAAATTAAACCTTAAGAAATAACATCTGGAACTATAAAACCTTACAAGAATATGTAAGAAAGAACTACCAGCACCAAAAAACTATTGGGAGTAGGTCTGGTATTTATTTACCAGTTGATGCATGCTGTGCCTTTTTGTATTTGCAGTGCACAGTGAGCAATCTGACTGTTTGATGTTTGTCATTGGCTGCAGGAGGCTGCAGAGCTGTCCTCTCTGAAGCCCCAGCTGGATGAGCTCGGGGTCCCTCTGTACGCTGTGGTGAAGGAGGACGTCGGCACCGAGGTCCAGAACTTCAGAACTTACTTCAAGGGGGAGATCTTCTTGGATGAAAAGGTGTGTGTGTGTGTCTCTCCTCCCTATACTGAAGTTTTGTCTTTTTTTT